>NW_003546257.1:154916-171026 GCF_000090795.2 Amphimedon queenslandica | reverse complement strand
GTTTCCTGTAGACTCCAAATCAATAGATTTCATTACCGTTCCCCAGACAACATGAGTACTGTCACTCAATGGATAGAACTTCACCTGTGCAGGGAAGATTAGCTCACCTTGAGCAAACTTAAATCCAATTCGGAGATCATTTCTTGCCTGATAAATAAAATTAAAAAGCAATCTATCAACATCTTGTCTCTTACTCCTTTTTTTGTTGGCTTGTATCCATTAGTGAACCAGCTCAGTGAGTAAATTATTCCCTTGGATTCTTCAGTTTTTTTGTCTGGCGTAATCTCGTCCGACCCCATTCGTAATTTCCTGCAAAATGTTATTTTGTATGTGACTACTAATGCCTTTGTTGAATAGAGTGCATGAGTGTTTTGCTGTAATAATATAATAGTTGGCATGTTGACACATTTGCTATGAAATACTTCTCATGCAAACTTGGACCATGATATTACGTGTCGTGCTAATGCACTAGCAATCTTAAGGTGCTTCTCAAATGGAAAATATCATTAAACCCAAGCGTATGGTATGTACACAGTTGCATAACTCTTAAATCCTAACTTTAGCTTACAAGAGGGTCAGGTTTTCAATCCCTGGAGGTCTTACAGTGACTGTCAGGTCATATTTAGCGTCACAGCTTATCTTTATCGTCCGGTCCTCCTCGAATCTCTTGCCGTCTGTCTTAAAGAAGACGTGCCGCCCGTTCTTTGGGTCGTATATTGACAGAGAAACGAAGAAATCAGTTGAAGTCATCTCTTCCTTCCTTGCAAAAAATTATAGCAGCCACACCCACACAGTGAATACGCCCACGTATTAAATGGGTGTGGCTAAACTAATTAAATTTTTAATGTGTTGCTAGGCAACAAGGTTTCTTAATTATTCTTGGGACATTGGTACATGTACATGTATGTACATTATGCCTGCTGGTTCTATCAAGGTCCCACAAATAATTCCACTCCGTCCTCCACAGGGTAATAGAAAGCACATCATAGATTCAAATACAGAAATCGACATCAGGCTAGGTATGAAAATTTTTTAATGTATAAATCTATGAATAATTATTATGTATATATACATACATATGTGATATAATTAGTTTATATTTTTCAGCTAACAAGGATCCTGATGTCTCTCTTTTTTACACACTCAACAATGAGAGGCCCAACCCTTTTCAAGTTTTTGGAGAAAAATTCACTCGAAAGTTTGAGTATCCTTTCACGCTTTCCCCAGGAAAGAAAACAATTAAAGTTATGGCAATGACTGCCGATAAGTCAAAGGAAAGTTCAGTAGTCACTAGAACTTTTTTTGTTCGCGAAATAGAAAAGGATAAAGAGACTGATGTAAGTTTTTTATAGATGCATAAAATTGCAATTTTCGCATGCAGCATCTTTCATAATCAATGAAGCTATATCATCAAATGTAGTGCCACGTTTGCATTAATTTTTTAAAGCCATAATTATTTTGGATCATTATTGATCCATAACCTCAAATTTATAGCTTAAAATTAATTATAAGTTCTAAACTTTTTATGAAGCATAAAAACTTTGATGTAAAGATAATTGACTGTACATTTTTAGAATGATGCCTCAAGTGTATTTGATGACTCATTATCTCGAAAGTTTAGGCACAAATTGAAACTATCTTCAAGGTTATAATACAAGTAATTAATGATGATAGTACTCTTATTCTCACAGAGAGAGTAACAAAAGTACTGTCACACCCTCTCCTCCTCCTCCTCTTCCTCCTCTATGCAACAAGCAACCGTCTATTCTCATACCAGCGAGTAACCGTGGCAACTTGTTGAAGTGTCTCTGTTGTAATTCTTTATATGTCGAAGGTCAAGCATTCTGCACAACCTGTGGGGTGCAGTTGCCACGGTTACCATCGTCAGGAGAGGATCCGATTAGGTTTAAAGTTTGTCCAGATTGTCATTCAGAGCTGTCTTCCTTTGTAAGGGTCTGTCATGTATGTGATGCACCTCTGGGTCATCTTCAATCTCTTCCACTGCTAAAAGTTCAAGCAAACGATGGAGCTATCTCTGTTAGCATATAAACATCATATTTCAGACATTTGTATCTCCCAATATATATGCAGGGCTTGATACAATGCCTTCATTGTGGCATGCATAATGATCCATTGATGAGTGTCTGTACAGCTTGTGATCAGACACTCCTTAAAAAGAATGATGGTGGTTTGCCCCTTGATGGGCCCAGTGCTAAAGGAAAGGCTATCATGTATCCAATTGCTGGTAGCAGTTACCTCATGTGTGGAGTATGCGGTCGTGTTAATGTCTCTGATGCTAGATACTGTGATTGGTGTGGCTGTAAGGTACGCTAAGTTAAAAATAATGCATGGAGCTGGGGGCAGTTACACAGCAACTTTAAAAATTTGTAAAAAAATCTAAATTTGATTGGAATTAGCTCAAAATTTCTACGCAACGTAAGAACATGTATATGTGTCAGAAAAATTAAAAAAGGGAGAATTCAAGTTGTTTTCAATTCCTATGTACATGTACATGTACATATAATCTTAACTACTTCTATTGTGCATACACGTATTGCTATTACATGCTTTATGCTTTCTATTTTCCTTATAGCCAAATGGTTCCAGCGTAGACCTGTCATGTCAGGCTTGTCAAAGCATGAATGACTGGCAGGCAAGATATTGCAACAAGTGTGGGGAAATCATGAAATGTCCTCTGAGGTAATAGAACCATATCTCTTGTACTAATTACTATTGCAACTAATAGACCTGAAGTTGAATCAGGAAATACATTAAAAGTAATAAAAATGAGGAGAAAAAGAGAGAGAGGCTCAAAATCTTTCCCCAATAGAAGCCTAAAGGAGTGAGGATTGATCGTCACCAGTGGGTGCCAGTAGCTGATATTGTTGTTTATCAAGAAGACAAGGAAGTTTCAGCATGGCCAGATACACTATCACGCAGTACACAGACTCAAGGATTATTCTATCCTTCAGAAAAGACAATATCATTTAAGAAGCAAGCAGATAATTGGCAGAGACTGGTAAAGAAAGTGTCAAAGGACAGATTAGCTAACCTGTCAGTTTATAGTCCTGGAAAAGGTTTGATTAGTAGCTATCACTATAGACTCCATGTGTTTCTCTCTTATTCTTGTATTTATTCTTTACTGTGTAGGGATGTGGAGGGCTCAATTGGATCACATTATTACACACTTGAAAGCTCATGCTGCATCATCTTTTGATTTCCAAGACACAATAGGATTCTGTCGCTTGGGGAAAGTAAGTACTGTAAATAAAACTGGACTTAAATGTATGCATGTACATGTACATGTATTGCATGTACACAATACAATATACATGCATGTACATTATCATTTTTCTGTTCAGCTAACCAATAGCTCTATAGAGCATTGTCCTTCTGATAAAGATACAACTATAACTCTGAAGCTTTCATTTACCATTAAGGTATACTGCTATGGTTTTGCTGTTTTGATCAATTTTTGATTTTGATTTATAGGGAGAAATGGATGAGTCTATATCGCCATATCTCAACAAAAGTTCAACAAGAAGTATAAATAATAATGCATATACCTCAATGTTTTATATCTTTTTTGCAGAGCAACATCAGCAAGCAATATTGAAAAAGACTGCAAGTTTTATTGGGAGTGGGCCACCACACAGCAGCACAGGTCAAAGTGCTGAGAAGAGAAGGAGGATTAATGATTCACAACTAATATCATCAGTTAAGAAATAAAGAGAGAGAGAGAGAGTAAATTTTACTTTTAGGTCGAGAATCATCTTCTTGCAAGTGAGCTTGCTTTCTCAGGACAAGGGAGAGCAGATATTGTCAGCAATTTATTAGCTAAAGTAAATTTAAGTAAAATGCTGCACTCTGTATTTATAATTACTGTGTCTTTTTCTCTTGCTTCATAGGGTGCAAATCCTAATGCTTTGGACTCTTGTGGGCTACCTGTCCTTTCATTGGCAGCAGCTCACGGTCACTTAGAAGCAATGAACATACTCCTTGAACTGGGGGCTAACATCAATGTACAAACTAAGAGGTAATGAAAGGAGAGGGTAAATGTTTGAGCTTGTATTCTATTTTATTAAATAGAACAGGTAATACGCCATTACATGAAGCAGTGTATGTGGGCCCATCAAGGAAAACTATCATTCAGTCATTGCTAGGGTAAATAATAATGTATTGTGCATGTGTTGCATGCTCCATATAATGAGTATTGCATGTAGTGTTGTACACTTTTGCTTGCTTGATGTATAGTTTTTTCTGATTGTGTTTGCGTAGTCATGGTGCCAATCCGACCGTTAAAAACAAAGAAAGTTTAACTCCTTGTGAGGTGGCTAAAAAACTGGGTCACAAGCAGTTGATATTGCTATTTGCCAGTCAGCTAGGGTCAAGTATGCTAACTAAACTCTTACCAACTATCAACTAACAACCTCAAATTCACATACAAATGGTTTTCTATATTCAATTTGTCATCAGTTTTAAGATTAAACAATAATTATTATAATATTATATCAAATTAGTATTGTTGATTGATGTAGAAATTGAATTATTGGAATTGATACTATAGATACATGTAGAGTGTGTATGAGTGATGAGAGTGAGTGATTATTTTAAATGTCTTTTTTTGATGATTTGAAATCCTTTTAATTGCACACAGTAACTCATTCCTGATGCAATTGTTGTAGTACCTACAGTAAACCTAATTTAAAAATGAGTTGCATTTTATTATACTCAAAGCATGAATGACATTCTTGTTACCATAATAATTTCAAGAGCTGTTGATCAATGCAGTCTAGCAAAGGTGACAGCATAGTAATACCAACCAACATTAATTGTAGAGCAGTGTTAGCCTATCAAGAAAAGAATGATAATCATTTATCATTATTTTTTCTTTAAAATTAAATTAAAATTAAACACACTCAACTAGAGTATGTACCTTGCCTAGAAGGTTGGGTGTTATTTGTAGACCGGATCTCTCAACGTCCCAGTATCTCCTCCATGTCCTCTACAAGTTGATAATGATTAAACAATTGCAAGAGTAAAATAATGATAATCTTGTGAGGAACCCACAACTTACAGGAGGAGGTAGAGTGACATAACGTAGGTAGAACGACCCACCAACTAGCATTAAATCTCGTGATATAATAAGAAAAGTGAGAGGGACTATTAAAATTTTAAAGAAATCATAAATTTAATGGATAAATTGCTTTTTTTTACTTACGAGGTATAAGATTCACGATTGTTAGTGATATGTATAATACTGATATAAGACACTTGTCAGCTAGAGGATCCAATATGGAGCCTAGCTTAGATGATTGCGATGGGAACCGTCTTGCAATGAAACCATCTAACTAATAAAAAAAAGCAATAAATACTGCAGGGAGCTTCACCCATGTGCAACATAGCTCCTCAATTAGTACAGGGAATATTATTTTTATTACACATACTGCATGTAAATGCATGATTGTAGTGCATTAGTAAGTTTACCAAGTCAGAGAGACTGGCTACAGTGAGTACTCCTATGGCTCCAAGATACTCTTGATTGAGTACAAGATAACCTAATAATGGAGCTGATCCTATTCTTAGTGTTGTCAATAGGTTTGGTATTGTCCATATGTTCTCCTAATATAACAATACATTTAGTTCACATACTGGCCCATATTGAAATAGAGTTTTACTTTTTCATAAATTATGTTTTTTCTGTTTTCCGGAGATGTGTCTCTTACCAAATGTCTCTTGTATTGAGCTACAAAACCAAAGATAAAGGAACAATCCTTAATAATATATGTATTCATAGTTTAGCAAACGGACCCACGTGCCTGTACTTCACAGAGTGTGAATGTAAATATAGTTGAAGGGAAGGATATTGATCTCCCCTTACTGTCACCCTGCAGCACTTGCAGTAATAGCAGGAAGTGATCAATCTTCTCATGATGCCATAACACTGCATTGTAGCCATTTATGCATTGGGGTGTGGCTACTTATTATATCTCTAAAGGTCAAAATTTTGAGCAAAATTTCGAGTTTATTCAGCTGTGCCTAGCCTAGTGGTCTTATGTTTTGACAACTAACAAAAGGCAGGCATTTACTAAATCATCAATGGTAAATGATTATTTTAACAAAAAGAACACTCAAGTAGATCTAGATCAACAACAAAAATCTAGGGATTTGGGGAAGTAGTTTATATTTAGGCTTTTATCGAGCATTGCTCTTCTTTATATGGCGTCCTCAGTGATGTTGAAGCTGAGTCTTTTCAAGTCGTATAACTGACTGTGTGGATGATTGCTACCACACTGTCCATTGCAGACAGCTAGCAAAAGGAGTAATAGATAAAACGCATCACATACTTCTTACCAACAACAATAGTGTAGTTTCCTGGTATCCATTCCTCACATATTCCCTCTTCAATGCAGTATCTACCTGGCTCAGCTGAGACTGTGCCATCAGTAGAAACAGACTGCCCAGCAGGAAGAGGTTTCAGTAACTCGCTTGAATCTACACGGCAGATTGAAGGTGAAATAATTTTTGAAAGAACTTGTAAATGATAAAAGAAACTAACCAAGAGGGATGCCATCTCTGGTATCAATTCCAAGATAGACCTCTCCTGTCCCAGTTCCATTCTTTGTGGCAAAAGTAAAAGAGATTTCAAACGTACTTCCTATTAAATGATTTATTGCAATGAAATCATATAATGTCTCTCTGACCTCTGGGGACTAGCTTTGGCTTTACTGTAAGATCAGTAATGGTAGCATCGCCGTCATCTTTGATCTCGCATTGATTCAATAGCTCACAGTAGTAAATGGGATCAAGATCAGCTCTAATTATATATCGTCAAAGCTGGTAAAGCAAATGGTTTCGACTCACTCTTGAATGATTTGTACGAATTCGTAGAAACCAGCAACACTACATAGAACCTCACACACTTCCTTCTCAACATTACTGCCAGGCAGCATCCCACATAGGTCAGTACAGCCTCCAATTACACCAACATCTACAACAAGAGGGCCGCAATGCATTATATATTGTGAATAGACTACTCATCTCACTTAGTATGAGGTTCAAGAGGTTTTGAAGGAATTGGTCAGCAAAATTAATGCACAGCCCACAGTATTTATAATCAGCATTGGGACTCTCAATTTGAAGTGCAAACCGAGGCAAGAGCTTCTTTTGAAAGACGTCATGATGGCGGGAAGGAGCAGCTGCAAGGTTCTGTCCCAAGAGCAGGAGGACCAAAAAGAAAGCAAGCTGTAGAGAGTATTGTGAGCTAAGCTATTGTAGAAGAATTAGCTATAACTGACCTTCATTGTCTACTATTTAATGGAGGTGGTTTGCTTTAACAAGTAACAACAAGCAGAACTGCAGAATGTGACAATGAGTGAGTGAGTGTTGCTAATAAAAATAAGCTTATATAGGCTGGGGGTGGGTGTTACTAAAGTAAAGGTCACTTTTCTGGGATGTGCATTTTAATTTAGATTTATTTTAATGAAACTGATTTATTTTATTTGCAGCAAAAGTATATTATATTAGAATTGCAAAATGCAAGTTCTGACACTGCATCAGTTAATCGAACTGAGCGAGACAGTAGTAATACTCGTAAGTGTCAGCATTATCAACTGCTTTATTTGGATTATCTTTGGCCAGTTGCTTGTTATTAGCTGCTCCATACACATAATCATCAGTATATCCAAAAGCATGAGACCATTCGTGAGCAAGGATACCTTCCTTAGTAGGATCACCACTGCTCTTACAATAGACATCATAGTTGTTATATGCTTGACACAGGTAGACCTTAGTGCCTCCTTTGTAAGTGTATGCATTCCAGTTGGATTGACAGTTGGAAGGCTCAATGACGTAAGTCACGGTCTTGCTAGTTAGCCCATCCACGCATTTCTGGCAGACATTCTTCACGATAGTAGCACGTGCACTAGTATATGTACCAAACCAAGTCTTGTAGAAGCTACTGTCACTCACGTTATTTTTAGCATTAGCAAATTCTGTGCAGAGTTTCTTGTGGGCTTTGAGAATATCGCTTTGCTGACTTGAGTTACCCCCACTGAAGCTAGCAGTAGTGCAGGACTCAATAGTGACAGAACCTTTAGAACGAAGTCCAACTTCTTTACGTGGAAGGGAGACTTTACGAGCGTTATCCAAGTATATGTAAGTAGCACTGTTAATCTTTACTTCTGTTGGCATTTTAATCTCTTCTTGGAGTACCATCAGTGGTTTGATGTACTCTATAGTGTACCCACCATCATGGATTAAAGTGAACACATCATTGATGTGAACTGTTGCAGAAACCTTTTCACCTGCCTTGAGGAGGATATACTCGTCCTTTGTTGGAGGACGACGATGAATGAGCTTTCCTTCGTATTCCAGCCTATGTCCTTTGTGATAGACAGCAATGAATGGAGAGAGGAGTCCCTCAAGAGGAGTGTTACGCATGAGGAGATAATAATCTTCACCAGCAACATTGACGAAATCAAAGGTGCAATCAACATCAGAGGAAGACGGTTCACAAGACATGTCAAGAGACACTGGCCATTCTCTAATGAGAATACAGAAATGACAATTATTAATTTATGATAAATTATTGACAATGCACTTACGTGTACTTTCCCTTGAAGGCCAATGCACTAGCTATGCAGAAGAGAAGAGAAACAAAAATCTTCATTTCTATAAGAATCTAAAGGTTGCTTCAGATGATCTTAAAGAATTGCCAGTGTCCTTATATAGAAAGCTAGAGCTTAGTTTCCTGTCATACCGCTCTTTTCTTTAATTACTTTCCTAGAATAGTACCACTCGCTCCATGTCCTGTGTGCCTTTTCCAAGATACTCCACACACCACTCATTTTTGTACTCAAGAGTTGTATGTATTCACTACAGTCAACTTTAGCGCTATCATTTGTTACTAGCAACAGTTCCAGTGTAATTCAAAATTTTCTAATTATCCATCGTGCTGGGTTTCACTAGAACTTTTCCAGTTTTCCATGACCAATGATAGTAAAGAAACTTTGTGTAAAAGAAATTAAAATTTGTGTGTGTGTGTCATATGGGGTTATTTCACTTTATGTTGCATTTTCTTCTCTTTTACTGAGCTCTAACTTTATTTTTGTCAGATTTTAACTTTCCAGCATTAGACTACAGAGAAATTTCCAAGAGACACAATCTAATCGATTTTCAGTAAATCAGAATAATTTTAGAATTAATTTATCTAAATTTAGATCAGCTGCTAAATGCTCTGGGGAGCGTTCCTATTACCTCAAAAGGGAAGCTGCTCTACTGGAGATATCACTAGTTCAGTATGCCATGAATAAAGCTGTGGAGAAAGTAATAAACTCCATGATGTTGAATGCATGGGATTATAGTCAGTTTTTATAGGGATTTATTCCTGTCATTACACCAGATATCATCAATACTGATATAGCAGTGAGTTTCAAGTGAGGACTTAGAATCTACTTAATCATTATTCCTAGGATAGGTGTGGCTTTCAGCCTCGAAGTCATAGCACGCAAATGTACTCGCTCGCTAATGAGGACAAGTGCTTATCTGCGACTGCTGAAATCCCCTTAGCTGGAATGTATCTTGATGAGAAAATTTTTTTACATGACCTACCAATAAAGTTTGCAATATAATTTTATTATTTATTATTTTG
The DNA here is from genome assembly GCF_000090795.2 of Amphimedon queenslandica. NCBI lineage: Eukaryota > Metazoa > Porifera > Demospongiae > Haplosclerida > Niphatidae > Amphimedon > Amphimedon queenslandica. Next base: position 161,374 of record NW_003546257.1, on the reverse strand, counting down.
TGTTACATCAGGCTGGTTGCTTTTGGTAGATGTTTTAGAGTCGAAACTGGTGAGATACTATTGCTTCCCTTTCCTTGTCATTCTTATTGCATAGGTAATAGAGGTAAAGGTAGGATAACAGGACTTTATAGAGTACACCAGTTTTCAAAGGCAATTTATTAAAAGTGATCGTTGCATAGTTGTTATTCTCAGCTCTCTTCTTTAGGTTGAGCTGTTTGGTCTGACAGCAAATGAAGATGGAACTGAGAGTGAAGCATTGCTAAATGAAATTGTATCACTTCAGAAGGAGATACATACAGAACTGGGCCTTCATTGCAGGTATGATGATGATGTATCATTGCTTACATACAGTGAAAGGAAAGGAGAGCATTTTATCATTGGCAGTGAAACTAATTAATTGATTAATTGAAATTTTAGCAACTTCTGGACTGTCTTTTTGTATAGGGTCCTTGATATGCCTACGACACAATTGGGAGCAACAGCTTATAGGAAGTATGACATTGAAGCCTGGATGCCTGGTCTGAAGAGATATGGAGAAGTATACCATTTCTCCTAGTTTATCATTGTTGTTACTATTTAGGTTACAAGTGCATCCAACTGCACTGATTATCAAAGTCAAAGATTAAATATCATTTATGGGAAGGCTGCATTTGGACATAAGAAAAAGAAGCTGATAGACCCTAAATATGTACATACAGTTAGTGGAAATTATTATTTATATTTTTAGCTTAATAAAAAAAATTTTTTTGAGGTTAATGGAACAGCTTGTGCCATACCTCGCACAATCATAGCGCTACTAGAAACTCATCAAAAGGAGGTGATATCGATAAATGATGTCTTATCTAATATTTCTCTCTTTTTTTAGGACGGCTCATTTGCATTACCTGATGTACTATCTACAAGTTTTAGATCAATAAACACAGCATGATAATAATAATAACAATAATAATAATAATAATGATAATAATAATTTCATTTCTACACAAAAATGATGTTTGTTATATAAGTCTATTTGATTGAAGCTCTCTTCAAAGGAAATCTTTGATGTGGGGATGCTCCTGGCTGAAAGTTTCCTGTAGACTCCAAATCAATAGATTTCATTACCGTTCCCCAGACAACATGAGTACTGTCACTCAATGGATAGAACTTCACCTGTGCAGGGAAGATTAGCTCACCTTGAGCAAACTTAAATCCAATTCGGAGATCATTTCTTGCCTGATAAATAAAATTAAAAAGCAATCTATCAACATCTTGTCTCTTACTCCTTTTTTTGTTGGCTTGTATCCATTAGTGAACCAGCTCAGTGAGTAAATTATTCCCTTGGATTCTTCAGTTTTTTTGTCTGGCGTAATCTCGTCCGACCCCATTCGTAATTTCCTGCAAAATGTTATTTTGTATGTGACTACTAATGCCTTTGTTGAATAGAGTGCATGAGTGTTTTGCTGTAATAATATAATAGTTGGCATGTTGACACATTTGCTATGAAATACTTCTCATGCAAACTTGGACCATGATATTACGTGTCATACTAATGCATTAGCAATCTTAAGGTGCTTCTCAAATGAAAAATATCATTACATCCAAGCCATAAACTTTGTATGGCATGTACACAGTTGCATGACTCTTAAATCCTAATTTTAGCTTACAATAGGGTCAGGTTTTCAATCCCCGGAGGTCTCACTGTGACTGTCAGGTCATACTTAGCGTCACAGCTTATCTTTATCGTCCGGTCCTCCTCGAATCTCTTGCCGTCTGTCTTAAAGAAGACGTGCCGCCCGTTCTTTGGGTCGTATATTGACAGAGAAACGAAAAAATCAGTTGAAGTCATCTCTTCCTTCCTTGCACAAAATTATAGCAGCCACACCCATACAGTGAGTACGCCCACGTATTAAGTGGGTGTGGCTAAAATAATTAAATTTTTAATGTGTTGCTAGGCAACGAGGTTTCTTAATTATTCTTGGGACATTGGTACATGTACATGTATGTACATTATGCCTGCTGGTTCTATCAAGGTCCCACAAATAATTCCACTCCGTCCTCCACAGGGTAATAGAAAGCACATCATAGATTCAAATACAGAAATCGACATCAGGCTAGGTATGAAAATTTTTAATGTATAAATCTATGAATAATCATATATACATATATATTATGTATACATATGTGATATAATTAGTTTATATTTTTCAGCTAACAAGGATCCTGATGTCTCTCTTTTTTACACACTCAACAATGAGAGGCCCAACCCTTTTCAAGTTTTTGGAGAAAAATTCACTCGAAAGTTTGAGTATCCTTTCACGCTTTCTCCAGGAAAGAAAACAATTAAAGTTATGGCAATGACTGCCGATAAGTCAAAGGAAAGTTCAGTAGTCACTAGAACTTTTTTTGTTCGCGAAATAGAAAAGGATAAAGAGACTGATGTAAGTTTTTTATAGATGTATAAAATTGCAATTTTTGCATGCAACATCTTATGAATCAATGAAGCTATATCATTAAAATGTACTGCCATGTTTACATTAATTTTTTAAGCCATAATTATTTTGGATCATTATTGATCCATAACCTCAAATTTATAGCTTAAAATTAATTATAAATTCTAAACTTTTTACAAAGCATAAAGACTTTGATGTAAAGATAATAAAATTCAAATTGACTGTACATTTTTAGAATGATGCCTCAAGTGTATTTGATGACTCAATATCTCGAAAGTTCAGGCAAAAATTGAAACTATCTTCAAGGTTATAGTACAAATAATTAATGATGATAGTACTCTTATTCTCACAGAGAGAGTAACAGAAGTACTGCCACACCCTCTCCTCCTCCTCCTCCTCTATGCAACAAGCAGCCACCTATTCTCATACCAGCGAGTAACCGTGGCAACTCGTTGAAGTGCCTCTGTTGTAATTCTTTATATGTCGAAGGTCAAGCATTCTGCACAACCTGTGGGGTGCAGTTGCCACGGTTACCATCATCAGGAGAGGATCCGATTAGGTTTAAAGTTTGTCCAGATTGTCATTCAGAGCTATCTCCCTTTGTAAGGGTCTGTCATGTATGTGATGCACCTCTGGGTCATCTTCAGTCTCTTCCACTGCTAAAAGTTCAAGCAAACGATGAAGCTATTTCTGTTAGCATAATAAACATCATTATTTCAGACATTTGTATCTCCCAATATGCATACAGGGCTTGATACAATGCCTTCATTGTGGCATGCATAATGATCCATTGATGAGTGTCTGTACAGCTTGTGATCAGACACTCCTTAAAAAGAATGATGGTGGTTTGCCCCTTGATGGGCCCAGTGCTAAAGGAAAGGCTATCATGTATCCAATTGCTGGTAGCAGTTACCTCATGTGTGGAGTATGCGGTCGTGTTAATGTCTCTGATGCTAGATACTGTGATTGGTGTGGCTGTAAGGTACGCTAAGTTAAAAATAATGCATGGAGCTGGGGGCAGTTACACAGCAACTTTAAAAATTTGTAAAAAAATCTAAATTTGATTGGAATTAGCTCAAAATTTCTACGCAACATAAGAACATGTATATGTATCAGAGAAAAATTATAAAAATGGAGAATTTAAGTTGTTTTCAATTCCTATGTAGATGTACATGTACATGTAATCTTCAATACTTCTATTGTGCATACATGTATTGCTATTACATGCTTTATGCTTTCTATTTTCCTTATAGCCAAATGGTTCCAGCGTAGACCTGTCATGTCAGGCTTGTCAAAGCATGAATGACTGGCAGGCAAGATATTGCAACAAGTGTGGGGAAATCATGAAATGCCCACTGAGGTAACAGAACCATATCTCTCGTACTAATTACTATTGTAACTAACAGACCTGAAGTTGAATCAGGAAATACATTAAAAGTAATAAAAATGAGGAGAAAAAGAGAGAGAGAGAGGCTCAAAATCTTTTCACAATAGAAGCCTAAAGGAGTGAGGATTGATCGTCACCAGTGGGTGCCAGTAGCTGATATTGTTGTTTATCAGGAAGACAAAGAAGTTTCAGCATGGCCAGATACACTATCACGCAGTACACAGACCCAAGGATTATTCTATCCTTCAGAAAAGACAATCTCGTTCAAGAAGCAAGCAGATAATTGGCAGAGACTAGTAAAGAAAGTGTCAAAGGACAGATTAGCTAACCTGTCAGTTTATAGTCCTGGAAAAGGTTTGATTAGTAGCTATCACTATAGACTCCATTAGTTCATCTATTTATTCTTTACTGTGTAGGGATGTGGAGGGCTCAATTGGATCACATTATTACACACTTGAAAGCTCATGCTGCGTCATCTTTTGATTTCCAAGACACAATAGGATTCTGTCGCTTGGGGAAGGTAAGTACTGTAAATAAAACTGGACTTAAACGTATGCATGTACATGTACATGTATTGCATGTACACAATACAATATATATGCATGTACATTATCATTTTTCTGTTCAGCTAACCAATAGCTCTATAGAGCATTGCCCTTCTGATAAAGATACAACTACATGTATAACTCTAAAGCTTTCATTTACCATTAAGGTATACTGCTATGGTTTTTTTGCAGTTTTGATCAATTTTTGATTTTGATTTATAGGGAGAAATGGATGAGTCTATATCGCCATATCTCAACAAAAGTTCAACAAGAAGTATAAATAATAATGCATATGCCTCAATGTTTTATATCTTTTTTGCAGAGCAACGTCAGCAAGCAATATTGAAAAAGACTGCAAGTTTTATTGGGAGTAGGCCACCACACAGCAGCACAGGTCAAAGTGCTGAGAAGAGAAGGAGGATTAATGATTCACAACTAATATCATCAGTTAAGAAATAAAGAGAGAGAGAGAGAGAGAGTAAATTTTACTTTTAGGTTGAGAATCATCTTCTTGCAAGTGAGCTTGCTTTCTCAGGACAAGGGAGAGCAGATATTGTCAGCAATTTATTAACTAAAGTAAATTTAAGTAAAATACTGCATTCCATATTTGTAATTACTGTGTCTCTTTCTCTTGCTTCATAGGGTGCAAATCCTAATGCTTTGGACTCTTGTGGGCTACCTGTCCTTTCATTAGCGGCAGCTCACGGTCACCTAGAGGCAATGAACATACTCCTTGAACTGGGGGCTAACATCAATGTACAAACTAAGAGGTAATGAAAGGAGAGGGTAAATATCTGAGCTTAATTGTATTCTATTATATTAAAACAGAACAGGTAATACGCCATTACACGAAGCAGTCTATGTGGGCTCATCAAGGAAGATTATCATTCAATCATTGCTAGGGTAAATAATAATGTACTATTGTGCATGTATTGCATTCTGCAATAATGAGTATTGCATGTAGCGTCGTACACTTTTGCTTGCTTGATTGATAATTGTATAATTTTTTTCTAATTGTGTGTTTGCATAGTCATGGTGCCAATCCGACCATTAAAAACAAAGAAAGTTTAACTCCTTGTGAACTGGCTAAAAAACTGGGTCACAAGCAGTTGATATTACTATTTGCCAGTCAGCTAGGGTCAAGTATGCTAACTAAACTCTTACCAACTATCAACTAACAACCTCAAATTCACACACAAATGGTTTTCTATATTCAATTTGTCATCAGTTTTAAGATTAAACAATAATTATTATTATGTTATTATATCAAATTAGTATTGTTGATTGATGTAGAAATTGAATTATTGGAATTGATACTATAGATACATGTAGGATGAGAGTGAGTGATTATTTTAAATGTCTTTTTTTGATGATTTGAAATCCTTTTAATTGCACACAGTAACTCATTCCTGACGCAATTGTTGTAGTACCTACAGTAAACCTAGTGAAAAAATGAGTCACATTTTATTATATTGAAAGCATGAATGACATTCTTGTTACCATAATAATTTCAAGAGCTGTTGATCAATGCAGTCTAGCAAAGGTGACAGCATAGTAATACCAACCAACATTAACTGGAGGGCAGTGTTAGCCTATAAAGGAAAGAATGATCATTTATCATTATTTTTTCTTTAAAATTAAATTAAAATTAAATACACTCAACTAGAGTATGTACCTTGCCTAGAAGGTTAGGTGTTATTTGTAGACCGGATCTCTCAACGTCCCAGTATCTCCTCCATGTCCTCTATAAGTTAATAATGATTAAATAATTGAAAGAGTAAAATAATGATAATCTTGTGAGGAACCCACAACTTACAGGAGGAGGTAGAGTGACATAACGTAGGTAGAACGACCCACCAACTAGCATTAAATCTCGTGATATAATAAGAAAAGTGAGAGGGACTATTAAAATTTTAAAGAAATCATAAATTTAATGGATAAATTGCTTTTTTTTACTTACGAGGTATAAGATTCACGATTGTTAGTGATATATATAATACTGATATAAGACACTTGTCAGCTAGAGGATCCAATATGGAGCCTAGCTTAGATGATTGCGATGGGAACCGTCTTGCAATGAAACCATCTAACTAA
>NW_003546257.1:25704-152749 GCF_000090795.2 Amphimedon queenslandica | reverse complement strand
TGAAGCTAGCAGTAGTGCAGGACTCAATAGTGACAGAACCTTTAGAACGAAGTCCAACTTCTTTACGTGGAAGGGAGACTTTACGAGCGTTATCCAAGTATATGTAAGTAGCACTGTTAATCTTTACTTCTGTTGGCATTTTAATCTCTTCTTGGAGTACCATCAGTGGTTTGATGTACTCTATAGTGTACCCACCATCATGGATTAAAGTGAACACATCATTGATGTGAACTGTTGCAGAAACCTTTTCACCTGCCTTGAGGAGGATATACTCGTCCTTTGTTGGAGGGCGACGATGAATGAGCTTTCCTTCGTATTCCAGCCTACGTCCTTTGTGATAGACAGCAATGAATGGAGAGAGGAGTCCCTCAAGAGGAGTGTTACGCATGAGAAGATAATAATCTTCACCAGCAACATTGACGAAATCAAAGGTGCAATCAACATCAGAGGAAGACGGTTCACAAGACATGTCAAGAGACACTGGCCATTCTCTAATGAGAATACAGAAATGGCAATTATTAATTTATGATAAATTATTGACAATGCACTTACGTGTACTTTCCCTTGAAGGCCAATGCACTAGCTATGCAAAAGAGAAGAGAAACAAAAATCTTCATTTCTATAAAGATCTAAAGATTGCTTCAGATGATCTTAAAGAATTGTCAGTGTGTTTATATAGAAAGCTAGAGCTTAGTTTCCTGTTATGCAACTTGTCAATTTATATTTCCAAGTATCGGTTTAATTACTTTCCTAGAAAAGACACTCAATTCATCTTACGAGTGTTCATCATTCAAGGACCTGGCTAGCAATTTGATATTATATTTTACTGTAGTTCACTAGAAAATTAACATTATGTTAAATTAGCTGTTCTCAGCTCAACTTATATATGCTCTTGTGCTGTATGGAAATTTTGAGCTGACTCCGATCAAAATTGGGTTTTTAAAGTTACTCAAAAATTGGGCTGAAGTCCCTGTACTATAGTACAGGGTCTTTGGTCCATGTCTATTGTAGTGCTTGACAGCTCACGAAACATGAAATTCTGCTCTAAATGACAAAAATACATTGCACAGCAGAAAGAATGCTAGCATAATAAATGGACCATATGCATCTCAAATTACTTAAAATATAAGACAAAAGGGATCAACAAAAGCAACAACGTTCAACAAAAGTGGGTAAACAAATTGTCTTCAGCTTAAGTAAGGTAGTGCTACCATTGTAGCACATCTAGTTCTCAACAACATTGAAGTCAGTTGTCTTCTCGTCATATACTTGACTATGTGGGTGCTTACTGCCACACTCACCATTGCAAACGGCTAATGTATAGAAAAGACAGAGAAAGGAGAAAATGAGAGGTTATGGTAATATGTACGCAACCAAGGTAGTAATACATGTATATGCAACCAAGGAATGAGCCTTTTCTCACCAAGAATAACACTGTAATTTCCAGGCAACCACATCTCACACATGTTCTGTGTTGGATCACAGTTAGGATCAGGAGCAGCTGTAACTTTACCACCACCATTGACTGTTTGACCAGCTGGTACCGGCTTCAATATTGTATTTTCTCCTATTTAAAAAAGACCAACCATAGCAAATATTTTCTCCGAACTATAAAAGTTTAAGTGGATACCATCACAAATTAAAACAAACAAGTGGCAGCTACAATTTTTTAACAACTAATATCAAAAATAAATTAATACATTTATTTCACACTAACCCAGGGGGATGCCATCTTGAGTACGAATTTCAAGAGCCATTTCTCCAGTCCCAGTTCCATTCTTTGTTATGAATGAGAAGGAGATCTCAAAAGTACTACCTGTAGCATCCAAACAACTAATAATAATAATAATAATAATTAGACAAATACCTTTAACAACTTTGTTTGGGATGACAGTCAAGTTAGTAATGGTAGCATCACCGTCATCTTTGATCTCGCAGACAGTCAGTAGCTCGCAATAGTAAATGGGATCAAGATCAGCTCTAACAACGACAGCAGCAATTTAAATTAGAAAATAAATTTGATCAATTTATTATACTCACTCCTCGATAATCTTAATGAATTCTCTGATGCCAACAATGTCACAGAGTATAGCACAGACTTCCTTCTCTGTATTGCTAGCTGGTAACATTCCACATAATTCAGCACAACCTCCAACAACACCAGCATCTAATTGTAAATTAAAAATAAAATGGAAAGGTCAACTTGATTTTAAAACTGACTTAGTATGATATTCAAGAGCTGGTTGATGAATTGCTCAGCAAATTCTATACACGCACCACACAATCTATAGTCTGCAGTGGGCTGCGGGCTGTGGCTCAAGTGAAGGAGTTTCTTGTTCGCAAAATGGTGAGTGGGAGCAGCTGCAAATGACTGTCCCAAGAAAAGGAAAGTCAAAACGATGGCAAACTAAAAAATGGAATGAAAATAAGACAATAATTCTAAGATTGTAGCAACCCTAACCTTCATAATGAAAGACAAAGGAGATTGCTGATAACACAAAAGTGACAAAAGGCAATGCCAATGGCCGAATTAGTCTAGCACCTGTAAAAGAAGGTCACACTAACTGTCACATGTTCTGTGGGGCGTGGGCGGGGTCCAACAAGTAACAACATGTCATCAGTTTGCTTGTTTCTCTTGCTTCTGCTGCAAGTCTTTGCAGTCTCCAATAGCTCGCTATATGCATCTGAAGGTGAATGTCCATTGTCTGGCTGCTCTCCAAGTCGCTGCTATTGCACACAGCAATCTCTTAGCCTCATACAGCAACCAAAACAGATCTGGCATAGGAAAACTTCAGAGAAGCTCTCCACCAAAGGCTGCGTTGCTAATGGAGGCAATATTGTTTGCCCTTTGGACGACATAAAGACAAATCCAGATGAGTAAGCTACCTTAGTCAGCACATTAGTTTAATTATTTTACTCTTTAATACAGCAAGGGCTGTCTTGGAGTGCATGCTGATGGGGTATATGAATGGGGTTGCAGCTCACTGAGTCCAGGGATTCCACTCCCTTTGGTAGATGTGTCTGGTAAAGTGATTGCAAGTGACGGTCACTATCTAATGGCATACTCTTCATATGGTGCCCCATTGGGCAGGCCCATTTACCTCTTCCCCGAGGAAGGAGGGCTTTTTGATTTTGTAATTACAGACAACGGCTTCTTCATTATGATATACAAGTGTGGATTCATTGCTGCTACTGATACTAGTAAGTTTTGAAATATTGCACTAATTTGCTCCTTTTACTTTTGCATTCTGACAGATGGTATACCATGGGCTAGTGTCTGGCTCAATGGTACATACAATTCAATGCAAGGAACATTCGTTCCACTAGCGACTCCAGCTATAGTAGGAGAGAGGATGTACTTACCTACTGCATTCTGGCCACACAATATCAACGATACAACAAATAAAGAGTTCTACCTCCGCCTCTATGCTATAGACATTACAGATGCTCAAGTTGACAGGATCAGAGTGGCATGGACATCAATAAAAACAATTACTGGTTACCTTCCAACACTTGAAGGGAACTATAAAGACTGCACTCTAATGCCCCCACCATCCATCAAAGGGTCTGACAGTGCATTAGGAATAAGACCAGTTGGCCATGTCACTGTACTTGATGAAGCGTTAGTTGTTTTAGGGCTAAACTTCAATAATGCACCTGGAGGATATGATCGATATTTAGTCCTGGGTATACTGGATCAAGGGAAGACATCCCTGGAGAAGTTTTATAGTGATGCATCTTATAACCTACTAGTAAGCACTAGTAGTCTTAACTATCTTACAACAAGGCAGTTTAAGAAGGAGCGTGATCCTTTTAGTGTTCAAGATTTCTTTCTCATGGCAACAGTGTCTTCTGAATCTGCTGCACCAGTTACTACTATTGATGTTACAAATGCATCTAATAATGCATTACTTGGAAAGATTAATCTGGACAGCATTTTCAGCCCCCTAACTAGAGTCCAGTTAACTAGTGATCTAATGTCTTTCGAATTGGATCTTCCAGCTTCAAAGCAAGATGACCGTCCACCTTTTTCAACTATGTACGTAGTTTTTGGATTTACTGGTTTAACGAGCAATGGCACAGAAGAGACTGGACTGGCTGGCATTGAGATTGGTATAAAAGCAACTGGAGCATTGCTATGGAAGATCTCAACGCCAGACGAATGCTCACCTGTCGGATTATTACCATCATTGAACAAAGAAGAGGATTACATGCTTATTGTAAGCACACAGTGTGGCCTTACAGCATACAAGCTTTGACATTGCTACTTTATATATAATAGAATATTGCTAATGCCCTATTTGAAATTTTATCTCAGCATTAATTTTTATTGTATCAATAATATAATTATTATTAAAAGCTAAATCAAGCTCCTCCTTCCTGTAAATATGGCTCCAGGGTGCTACTTGTGAATTTGCAAACAAACTAATCTCTAGAAGTAGATTCATTGTTTGCATCAGCCTAAAATGGCTGCCTTAAGATTGGGCCGGTTGTTTGCACCTTCAAAGCAAGCTCTAAAGCATTGTCCATTGTACAAGTGAGCTACTCTTAAGTGCTTATATGCCTAATCCTTTGGGTATTTTGTTTATTAGGTGTACAATGAGCAGCTATGAGTCTAATTACGACATTATGGTAATTGGTGGAGGTATTGTGGGCCTAGCTACAGCAAGGGAGATATTATTAAGATATCCAGAGAAGAAGATTGCTGTACTTGAGAAGGAAAGAGAAATTGGTAATAGAAGAAAATTTCCCTCGACTTGATAGTTATTTGTTTCCTTAAAGGAATGCATCAGTCCGGTCATAATAGTGGTGTTATACACACTGGTATATATTATACTCCTGGTACACTGAAAGCTAAGCTGTGTGTAAGAGGAGCTGATCTAATGTACCAGTACTGTGACAAGAGGAACATACCCTACAAGAGAGCAGGGAAGGTCAGTAATGCCTTGTAACTGGTCGATTGTGTGTGTGTGTGTATGTGGCTATTTGGCTCTGTAGGTCATTGTGGCTGTGAATGAAAACGAGATACCCAGACTTAAGAACCTTTACGAGAGAGGTTTAACAAATGGGGTTAGAGACTTGAAACTCATCGGCCCAAAGGAACTGAGACAGATAGAACCATACTGTAAGGTATAGCGATGGATTTTAAAAAGCTCAAAACGTTACGTTGTATTTTGTGAAGGGCGTGATGGCTATTCATTCCCCTAACACTGGTATTGTCGACTATACTAAAGTAACTGAGTCTTATGCTGAAGAAATTAAAGAAAGAAAAGGTACAATTTATACCGGATTTGAGGTAAAATATTTCTTGGAAATTATTAATCTTAACTTTTAATTCAAAGGTGACTGGGTTTGTAAAGCAAAACAGTGACGGTAAGTTCCCAATGGTTCTGAATTAATTCTAATTTTTGCACAGGGTCTGGTAAAGATAGCGTGGGGGTTCAATGCTATGGAAGAGTATGCAACAAATACCACTGCTTGCATTATTTCTCTCTTTTTTTTGTAGCCAACTTTATCAGCTCACAATGTCATCACGTGTGCAGGATTGTTCTCTGATCGTATGGCAAGAATGTCAGGGTGTAGCAGTGAGCCAGCCATCGTCCCTTTTAGAGGAGAATACCTTGTACTCAAGTCTGACAAAAGCTACCTTGTCAACGGGAATATTTATCCTGTACGAGAGACAAGTGAAAGAGAGGGAAAGAGGGAGAGTTTTTTGTATAGCATAGTCTTTCTCTGATCTATCATTTTCTTGGTCTCTTAGTAGCATTTTGCTTATCATGTATTTGACTTTGCATTCATGCATTACCAGTATTATTAAGTATTTTATTTTCTTTTTTATTTGACATAGGTGCCTGATCCACAGTTTCCCTTCCTCGGTGTTCACTTTACGCCAAGAATGGATGGGACGATATGGCTGGGACCTAACGCCATACTTGCATTTGCAAGGGAAGGATATAAATTCACTGACTTTAGTTTCAAAGACTTTCAAGAGTCTATGAGATTTAGGTATCAAAAATAAATTATATATAGATGCCTATAATAGTCTAATTATGATCATTAGGGGACTACGTAAATTAATAGCTAAGAATTTTAAATATGGCGCTCAGGAAGTCTTCAAAGGTGCTATATTGACAGCTCAAGTAAAGGAACTTCAGAAGTATGTACCTGAAATCAAATCCTCGGACATACAAAGGTTTATAGCAAAACTATTGTTTTGCAATTTAAAAAAGCTATTCTTTGTTGTTAATTTTAGAGGCCCAGCTGGTGTTAGGGCTCAAGCAATGGACAGAGACGGTAATCTCATCGAGGATTTTATTTTTGACCAAGGGACAAGCGAGATTGGTAGCAACATGCTTCATGTGAGGAACGCTCCATCACCAGCAGCTACTTCAAGTCTAGCCATTGCTGAAATGATTGTCGATAAAGCGCAGGACACCTTCAAATGGGACAAAATGCCATAAAACATTTTTTTAATGATAAAAATAATAATTATTTATTGTTGATAATTAAACGTGGGCGTGAGTTGTTGGGTGTGTCTAATTAATAAGTAGTTAATTAAAACAAAATGGCGGCGAGGCGTGAAGGAGGGAACTTTCAAAGTGGAGTGGATCCGTTATTTATGGCTCTTACATTATTTAGACACAGAAGATTTGGAGACTGTCTTGACATTTGTAACCAATTACTGGAGAAGAACCCACGGGACCAGGTGAAAGAAATCAGAACACCTCAAACTCTATTTTAAAACGAAGAATAAAAATAATTATTATTGATTTTAATTCTTACCTCCCCCTCAGGCTGTGTGGTTTTTGAAGGTCCGCTCACTAACGGAGCAGACTTACATTGACGAGACTGAAGTGGAGGATGAGGGCATTGCTGAACTCACGATGGACGATAACAAGATTGCCGATGTCGCAAGTGGGTGTGGTTTGATGCTATTAATTTTGCATGAATGCCCAATGTCCATTTTGATTTTTTCTGAAGCTGATTTATGCATAATTATATAATACCTTTCTAGTTTATTTATAGCATATTTATAATAGTATAAAGATTAAAGATTTTACCATTTTTAAGGGAAATACTTACATAATGATAGTAGCCCATGCATATTTTTTAAATTTTTAATCTCAAATTAAAAGCAAGTACAAGTTTTCAATGTCTCTTTCTTTTATACCCCCTAGGACCTGGTACATCACTGCGTCAACCCACTGCTGTAGCTACTGGAAGAATTGGGACCAGCCAAGGAGTGAGGTAACAAAACTATTCGTTAAACTATTCGTAATACTTTTCACTAATTCTCCTCTAGGCCTGTATCTCAAGTGGGTCGGCCAGTCTCTGGTTTCCTCCGTCCTGGTACTCAAATGGGAGGAGGAGGTACCTCGTTAGAGCAAGCAATCAAAGCTCCACGGACAGCTCAGACTGCAAGGTATGCTATTACTTGGTCCTTACTTGAATCTCATCATGTGACTCTCATGTGATGTAATAGGCCAATTACCAGTTCTTCTGGAAGATTTATTCGACTTGGAACAGTAAGTGATGCATGTATTGTGTAGTAGTTTTAGGGGATTGCTATTAAAATTGGATTTTTTTATGAATTTTTAAAGTTGCTCCAAAATCAGGCCAAAGTCCCTGTACTATAGTACAGTGTCTTTGGCCAAATTTCATCAAAAATGACTAGGAGAGAATTCTCTATTTTTATAGTTTTTCCTGATACATATACATGTTCTTATGTTGTTTAGCAAGTTTGAGCTGATTCCTATCAAGATTGGATTTTTTATGAATTTATAAAGTTGCTCAAAATTGGATCAAAATCTCTTTACTATATAATATAGTACATGATATATAATTTAAAATGTCGATTTATCAAAAATGGTCAATATTTGCCTTTGTAACTTAAATCTTTCTTTCACCTATCTATTGTCATTTATGTGTTTACACTAGTACAACTTAAATTGAGATGTTAAAGATATTTCTGCTCTGACTGATTCAATTAGCTCTTGTATGATATGCACAGTATCTAATGGACTCTCAATCCAATTCTCTATGTTATTACGTTTGTGCGAGCATCTTTGCTTGCAGCTGCTAATTTTGTAGTCATATGGCATTAAGTTATGAGTGTACATGTACATGATACATGCACATGCATGCATAAATGCGTATAATTACGCGCATGTTACATGTGTCATTGTATAATTGTTACGTTGCATTCCCTGCTAAACTGAGCATGCTATTATTATGAAATACATGTATACATGACATATGGTAATGTCGCTGTTACTTGATATCATTATTATTGCTCACCGATAATTAATTTAGTAATTTAAGTATTTTGTCCATTTATAGTACATCCATACATGTATCGATTTGTCCGTCGGAAAAATGTGCCTCCAATGTAGGCCACACACAAACTCAAGGGAAGGGAAGTTAGGGAACATGCCCTTTTGGTCAATCACCGTATCTTTGCTACTTTTTATAATTAACAAGGACGTGTAGCTAATGTTTGAAATTATAGTAAACATACAATGTGGTCGATTTAGAAATTACTTTTTTTGTTATTTTAAAGCAGATTTTTCATTATGGTTTTTAGATGTGCATGTTCTGTATTATTGTTAGGCGTCAATGCTAACTGAACCAGGTGGGTCTTTCATTGATGTAACGAAACTGAACTTGGCAACTTATGCTCAGAAACCAGCACTGGCTAAAGTGAGTTTATAAGGAAATAACTACTTCATTTGCTTCATTTTATTGCTACATTTTCTCTGTTAGGTATTGTTTGAGTATCTATTTCATCATGAGAGTAATTTTAGAAGTGTAAGCATTGTGTGTTTGTGTGTGAGAGAGAGAGGAGGGGAGAGAAAGGGGGGAGAGAGAGAGGGAGGGAGAGAGGGAGGGAGGGAGGGAGAGAGGGGAAGAAAGAGGGAGAGAGGGGGAGAAAGAGGGAGAGAGAGAAGAATGAGAGTCACTCAAGCAGAAAGAGGGAGGAAAGGTGACAGAGAGGGAATGTTATGGAGGAAGTGAGTAAGAGGTTATTCCAAGAAAGATGAAGAGAATGAAGAGTGGGAGACATGCATTGAATATCACTGTATTCTCCCTCACCGCTCCCCAGGCTTTACAGTTGGCAGCACATGCTACAGAATCATGTAGATTTGAGGACTGGTGGTGGAAAGTCCAGCTAGGGAAGTGCTACTATAGACTGGGGCTGTACAGAGATGCAGAGGGACAGTATCTCTCGGCTCTTAGGAGCAATAAAGTCCCTCACCCCATCACCAAAGGAACCACTGAATACTTCCATTGCATTGACATGTACCTCTACCTTTGCAAGCTGTACATTAAACTGGATCAACCTCTAAAGGCACTGGAGTATTACAGAAAAGTAAGAGCGGGATATGGAAGCTTAGTGAAGAAATGATAGGACATGCTTGATAGGACATGTACATATGCTTGTAGCCTAACTTGGAAGTTAGTCAAATTAAACACAGAGAGAACACTTTTCCTTATTAACAATGAAATAGTGTTGCTCAACAGTAATGAAGTCATGTGTTAGCAATTTAGTATAACTCAATCATTCGATCACTGCATGATGTGTCTATACATGTACAGTGGATACTGTAGTTCATGATTATACTTATGGAGCTATACTGCACATGTGTGATGATTGTGTGTAGATATTTTGAATATTCAACTGATTCAATAATGTCTGTTTACTGCTCCGCCAGTACATGCATCCATCCAATGTGCCAGCCTTTCAATTATTGACTATAATTTTTAAAATAATTACGCTCTGCATTCTTTCCCAGCTGTTTCGCTAATTGTCTCCAATTGATGGTTACAAACTTGTTTTGATCGGATCCTCTTTTTATTGATTGATTTGTTTGTCTGTTAATTCCTTGTCTCTCCCTCTTTCTTACTTTATCTTCCTTCTGTTCTTTTACTCTCTTTCTCTAGGGATTGGAGAAGTTTCCTAAAGACACGAGTTTACTCATTGGAATGGCAAGAATATATGAAGTAAGAGATCATGGACTTAATTCTATTCATTATTGGCTTTGCATTAATTGCATGTCTACACGTCATCTTAATAGTAATGAGTTGAGAGTAAACACACATGTAGATGATGCTTTTATTTGTACTTGCACTAATACTCTCTCCCTCCCCCTCTCCCCCCTCTCTCTCTCCCTCTCTCTCCCTCTCACTCCCTCTCTCTCCCTCTCCCTCCCTCTCTCTCTCTCTCCTCTTACAGGGTTTAAGTGACACTGATCAGTCTATACAGCATTATAGAGAGGCCCTTCAATCTGACAGCACTTGTGTTGAGGCCATTGCTTGCATTGCCACTAACTACTTTTATTCCGATCAGCCAGAGATAGCCCTCAGCTACTATAGGCTAGTACACATTGCTTTTAACTATAAAATATTAAAATATTAATAAAAAATGCTTAATGGATGTAAGCTACCTATATATTATTACATGTATGTACATGTACAAGTATTGCTGTGAGTTTTCATATATAATTGTCATTTTCTCTCAGGCGTTTGCTACAGATGGGCGTGTACAATGCTGAGCTCTTCAACAACCTTGGTTTGTGTTGCTATTATGCTCAGCAGTACGACTTCTCCCTGAGTTGTTTCCAGAAGTCTCTCTCTTTGGCGTCGTTGGAGACACTCGCCGATATATGGTATAACATAGGACAACTGGCAGTGGTGAGGAAATTAGATAAAATGAAATGAAACTTGAATTACAATGCATAGCATATGGGGCATTTTTTAGATTAAGAATAATTGTTTACAAATTTGGTAGGCATGTTGTATTATTGAGTATTTTTTTGTTTTGTATAATCTGCTAATAGTCCATAGTTTTGTTATCATTATAGTCCATAGTGTGGTACGTCTGTTGCTATCCAACCACCACTGCATTCATTAAACTACACACATGCTTGATGTACATGTATGTACATGTTAGTCTCATTTTGTAACAATTAGGAATTGTAGTAATTATAGTAGTAATCTTAAGTGGAGGTTTTTATGTATTAATTTGTTAGCTAAGAAATATTTACTCTCTCTCCTAATGGCCTTTAAACGATCCATTGTGAATAGTTATTATTGCATTAATAATGGGAATAGATTATGCGTGCAGTTATTAGCCAAAATATGACAAAATTGTTTGCTGTGTGTGGCCATGTTCTTGCAAAGCCGCTCTTCTCTTCTCTGCATGTACAGTAGATCTACACGTCTGTATGTGTGTGTCTATGTGACTGTGAATTATTAATCATTACAGTCCGTGACTTTATTATTACATTGAGTGTGGGGCATGTGTCTCGGTGGCTGTGTTGTCATTTTTATAATTATTTATTGTGTCA
The DNA here is from genome assembly GCF_000090795.2 of Amphimedon queenslandica. Taxonomy (NCBI): domain Eukaryota; kingdom Metazoa; phylum Porifera; class Demospongiae; order Haplosclerida; family Niphatidae; genus Amphimedon; species Amphimedon queenslandica. The sequence goes on along the minus strand of NW_003546257.1, from coordinate 141,401 downwards.
TCATATGATGACTGAAGGGTCTCTCTTTGTAGTCTCCACATGGTGTATTCATTCCTTTTTAAGTGTATTTACAGTGTATAATTGTATTGTAATGAGTCTCATGTTGTACATGTACACCAGAAATATAAATAATATAAAAAGATATTTAGAGAGAGAGAGAGAGAGAGAGAGAGAGAGAGAGAGAGAGAGAGAGAGAGAGAGAGAGAGAGAGAGAGAGGGAGGGAGAGGAGAAATATAGACAGATAAATAGGCTAATCTCTTAATGTGTTGACATAAATTATTAGCCCAGGCTGTTAGGTTCGTGGCATTCATGTACATGTACATGCATATATACATGTATCTATACTTGCTTGTACCAATAAGAGTGACTAATTAATTATCCACTCTCTATCTTGTACACATTCGCATAATTAAATTTTTGTCTGTCTTGTCTTGTCTGATAATAGTGTCTAATCTCATTTCGCTAATTGATTAACTCGCCCTCTCACTCTCTCTCTCTCTCTCTATATATGCTTGAGTGTCTTCATTATTTGATATGAATCCTGTGGAGGAAATTAGGACATGTGTGCATGTGTACTATTTTAGGTTTCTATTGTCCTCATTTTTATTTTCTCTCTCTCTCTCTCTCTTCAATTGTTTCCTCTCATTTAGGGAACTGGTGATACTAAACTAGCCTATCAGTGCTTCAAGCTGGCCATTACTCATGACAATAATCATGCAGAGGCTTATAACAACCTTGGTGTATTGGAATGGCAGAATAAAAAGGGAGAGAAAGTGAGCTCACCCCTATAGCATAATCTCATTGGATTCACTGTTACATGTATTGGGCAGGGTTTCCCACATAGTATGAGCTTCATGAGCTGACAAGCACTGCAATATGCAGTGTAGTACATGGCTTTTTGAGGAACTTTAAAAATTCATAAAAAATCTAATTTTGATCGGAATCGGTTCTAACTTGCTACATGACATAAGAACATGTATATGTATCAGGAAAAATTATAAAAATTGAGAATTCTCTCCTAGTCATTTCTGGCAAAATTTGGCTAAAGTTCCTGTACAGGGACTTTATCTCGATTTTGGAGTAACTTCAGGACACCCTGGTATAGGGCAATTGCTATGCAATTTATTTTAAAATTTCATTTACTTTTTACAGCTTGTGTTTACGACTGGTCACGATGTCTTTTGCTTGCACTTGTTATTATTATTAAAATTTGTAGCTTACAAGTCTTCAGATTTAATTTGCCTATGAAATAATTTGATAAAGAATCCGATGCATTTTTACCACTTTGTGTGTAGCCATAGAACAAACACCATGTACCATGTGCAGTATTCAACGTACATGTACATGTACGTTCATTAAATGTACATGTACGTGTATTAGCAGTACATGTACACGTACAACTCGCTGCAATAAATGATTTGTTCTCCTTTGAGTTTATTATTAAGGTTAATTTGATTGTCCTCCTCCTGAATATTTAATGGTCTCATGATTCTTAGATTATAATTTATAATTATATTTGACACTTTTTGTTATTCTTTTTCTCTCTCCCCCGTCTCTCTCTCCCTCCCTCCAGTCTTTAGCCTGCTACAATGTCAGTGTACAGTTGGCTCCCCATCTTTATGAGCCTCATTACAACATTGCTTTGGCATCTCAGAAGGTACAGTCATCAATTACTACAATGTACCATATCAGTACATACACTTACCAGCTTATATCTCATATTCTATATTAGGTACCAGTTGGAATGCACACTCATATTTGTGTTCCTAATAAATAAATGACTATATAGTTCTTGTACATGCGTGTACATGTATTTTGATAATTGGAAAGCAATGACTCAATAGTCAATTACTACCTATTGTTACTGTGCTATTGCACTGTATATCAGGTGTACACTGGCTTCTCTCCCACTCCTCCTCCTCTCTCTCTCTCCCTTTCTGTGAAACAAGCATGTCTGTCATACTCTTAGCTGTTAAATGAATCCTTTGAGTCAAGGATTGAGTTATAAGATACATAAACAAAGCTAATTGGTTGGACTGGTGTTGTGTTTCACCATTGGGCAATAAGCAGAGAGGCATGCTCACAATGGAGTAATTTATGATAAACAAGTGTGTATCTGGATATGCTTATTGGATGCTTTGATACATGTACATATCCATTGTAACACCATATATTAGGATTTACATATGGTGGCTCCGATTAATATTTAATTTTAGTTTTGTTTATTTTGTTCCCCATTTCTCTTAGATTGGTTGTCTTCATAAAAGCTATAAAGCTGTCAAGAAGTCTCTAGAAGTATATCCTGATCACATTGAGTCTCAGGAGCTATTGAAGCAAATACAGCAACACTTTGAAGCTCTCTAAGACAAGTACATGTACATGTACGCCAAGCCGTCTAACTCTATCCTTCACTTATCCCCAGGCATCACTTCTTATAGTATAGGCAATTAGGCAGCAGTCCAATCTCTTAGTGTTTGTATCAGTATGTGTGTGTGTGTGATACAAGCATTATTTTATTTATTTTAGTAATATTTTAATAATAATTTGATTAATGGGAGGAAAAAAGGAGGCAGGAATGGAAGGAAAGAGAGGGAGAGAGTAAGAGAGAGAGAGAGGAGGAGGAGTAGGTTGTGATATAAATTATAACATCAGCTCTAGTTTCCACTATACTAACCATTTGACCATTTTATGGTCATAATGAACATATTTTCACTTTAATTTAAGTACATGTACATACACTATTTGTATGTACACATGTACATACATGCATATATTTAGTCACTAAGAAGAGATGACACTTTATGACAGTTTATTTTAACAGCCTCTGTGATATGATAATCATTTGGTAAAAATGTGTTTGATTTGTTTCATTGAACTATAGCTTGAGGACATTAGTCAGGCCACTATATACAATAATAAATCTTATAATTCCTGAAATATGAAAATTCCGTTGATTCATAAACAATCCTTTGCCCCTACGTACCCAGCTCTTTCTTGCCATATGGGACACATTTTTTTGTAGCGTGAAAATATGGAGTCTACTACATGTACATGTATATCCCAGACACTGACTTGGGTGCATGTATATATTGAATTGTGTATGTCATGTTTCGCAAGAGCTGTGATGTGGCTGGCATGTCCCTAGTTGAGAGATGGTACTAAACATATAATTATTCTGTTAGGCAACATTACCGATAGCAAGAGTACATGATTTACAGAGAGTGTACTATTGCCAATAGTGTAAGGGATTATTCCACACCTTTTATAGGTTATACCCTTTAGCTGTGACATCTCCCATCTCTCTGTGTACTAAATTACTAGCAACAAATTCCTCTCTTAATAATAGTCTTAGTAGTCTTAATAAGCATTATTATTACGTTGTTTTTATCCTGTTCTTTTACTAATGAGTTCCTCTAATACATTTTAAGTGTCATAATATAAGGAAATGCTTTCAACAATTTTGCTGTGGTTTTCAATATCCGCTATTATGCATAAGGCATATTAAATATAGCTTGTAACAGTATAGCATTCTGTAGTACATCCTCTGCATGTGCACATATGCATCATCTATGTGACATACCAATACTAGTTAATTAGAATTTTTTAAAATGTACTACATGTACATGTATGCTGGCCATGTGTAGGTTGGAAGGGAATGAATGATTATAGAGTCACTCAGTCTGCATTGCTAGTGTATGCTATGCTTGTATACTAGGCTATGCTTTTCTATAAGCATCTTGTCCTTAGGGAAGGCTTGCTGCATACTGTCACGTTGAATTAAAATATTTCTTGTCAAAATCATAATTGACGTTGTTTATTTCCATGGAAGTGCCTCTGTATGTGTGTATTTTTAGTTATTATTATTCCTGTTCCTGGCTAGAGTTTACTTAAAGTGACATTCTTGCAATACTTGTATCAAGTGATTGGTTCGATTAGCATCATAGAGTGGTGTTTACCTTTTGGCTAAAATGACTTGATTATCTGTCATTACGTGAGCTCAAATACCTGTAATACATGTCATCATGCATGCAGTTTAATTTTTTGTGACAAACATATCCTTCTCTTTATTTCTCTTTGTTTCATTGTTCTTTATTCCTTTATTCCTTTTTTTCTGTGCCACTTCTAACAGACTTATATTGTTCATACACATCATTAAAGATTGTAATTCTTCCTATTCTTGTATCTTGTTGCCTGCTCAAAAGCTACGACCTGCTGCATATGGCACACTTGCTGACACTATTTGCTCATTTGAGTAGCCCTTGCTTGTGCTTCCATAAAGGATAGTGTCATACTGTTAGCAGGGCATAGAGTCTTGTCTGTCTACACATAGGGATTATTGTCTGAGCCTTTTCTATGTCATGCATCATTATTTGATAGGGTGTTGGCAATGTATATCTACATCACCTTAAAAATCTAATATTAGTTTATGTTGTGCTGCATTACTGATTCTCTCCCTCCCTGCTTTGCTTGTATTTTTCTTGTTTTTTTGTTGGTGGGGAAAGTACACATGTGGGATAGACGGTCAAATACCTGATTAAAATTAATAATTTGTTGTTACATTTTTGAATATATTGGCACAGATGTTCAGAATTTCCTATCATTATAACAATGATGTGCATGTTTGTGGATGTTTATTCAATTGGTCGTGTGTAAAACTGCGTATAGAGACAAATTTGTGTATCAACTATTCACTACATGACTGAATGCAGTTCTTTGTATCATGGAAACAAAGCTGGTATTGTGTGTGCTGTGCATGCTGTTAATAGTCTCATGATTATTATACTTTACACTCTCCTTTGAAATTCTTGAACTTTATAAAATCCAAACTGTAGTACTACATTGTAGTTTGTGACGTGTGTGTGTGTGTGTGCGTGCATATATAATTTTATAATTTATATAATACATTTTTCTCTTGTACATGTGTCTATGTGACCATTCTGTGTGTGTGTGCTAAAGTCGTCATGTGTGAAGAATGTCTACGCTGTAAGTAATATACCTTCTTTACTTTATTAAGTAGAATTATATAAAATTCATTTATATTGACAACTGTAGAAATGATGGAGATTGGTTGACATTCCAAGTACAACTGCACATATGCACAGCTGAAAGGGAGGTTAACTGGTACAGCCAAGAGCAATTTTTTGCTCTACATTTCTCTGGAATTAGCTTGACCCACACATACATGTGTAAATGTTTATCTACATGGAACGCGTGCACATGTTTGTATCTAATTTTAAAAGTGGTCTTTCCTCTCTGTCCTCCTGGCTGCCTGCCAACTTAGTTCGCGCATTCTTACAAGTAATGTATCATGTGTCACATACACTCGTATGAAATTGTTTGATTTTCATTTTACAAAGGTAGTACGTGACGCATAGAGTATTGAGATAGAGTATAGATATACACTCTCTCCCTCTCACTCTATTTACCAGTTGTATCATATAGCACACACCTCAGTAAATGATCCATGCACGGGCGGAGTATTGTGTATGTGCGTGCTATGAAGTACGGGCGGCTCCTTTCCTTATACCTTGTGATTAGCTGCTGCCGTAATTGAGCAAAATGAAGCAATATTTATAATCCATGTATTATACTTCTTCTCACTTTATCGGTCAAGGATTCCTTACTGTGTAGGAGAGTCAGGGACTATTTCCTTATTTATTATGTGACTGCATGTGTGTACTTAATCTAATGTCCTTATTGATACATTGTCCCATTGTTATACTCCCCAGCCAGTACATCCATGTGTGTATATTATCATTATTATTGTAGGTACACGCAGACTTGCAAAGAAGTCAGAAATAATTTTGATTTGTTGTTTTGTCCTGTTTTAAAGGCAGATAAACAGATGATTCGCATTCTTTGAGTTTGTTATAACTGTTGTTGGGAGAGTCTTCCTGTTTTGTATAGACATCCATGTTGTAAGGAGCAGCTGTCTGTCTTGTCCTATGAATGTAGCCATCCGTGTGAGAGTTGGCTACAAGTTATGGTATGATGTGCTCAAAAACACTCTCCTATTGCCTATTTAGTCTTGTTCCTATTTTGATTAGGGCAATGCATTAATGTGTTTTAAAAGCTGCCTATTGTATTACATTGGACTGTCATATTTGGCATATAGTCTTGCTTCTACTCCTCCTGCTGTTGCTGCTGGTTTTAATATATTCAGTAGATTATTTTTTTTTAATTGTTATTTGGCTATACAATGTGAATGTGTATAACATCACAACAATCAGTCAATAATAATAATAATAATAATAATAATAATAATATACCAGTCATTACCAAGTGAGTCAGTTGAAAAGAGGTGGGTGAGACAGAGGAAGAAAACGATTCAAAATAATAAATCACAAAAATTAAAAAGTATCAGTTCAGTCAGTCAACAAACAGAGTAGCAATATAATACAAAGAGAGAGAGAGAGAGAAAAGTGAATAGAATAAGACAAAAAGAAGTGTACATAATTTTAAATGAATACAAACTACATCAATTTGTTTTGTGTGGTATGTGTGTGCATACACGATTGCGTATTAATGATATGTAACTGTCACATGGCTTCCTTTCTTCTTTGTTCTAAGATGATTTCTGCTACTAGGAGAAGCCTATGGAAGCAAAGAGAGAGAGAGTATAATTATCATGTATTACAGGAATGCAGGTACATAGGAAATAGCTCTCCTCTCTTTTCCTTTTACTCATAGTATGAACTATGTGTAATGGTTGTATTGCTATGCAGTGGGAAGTTATTCGAGAATACAAAGCTATTATGAATAGCTCCTTAATGACTCTCAATGACACCTCCCCCCTCTGCAAGCAGCATCTGTCACTACACGCATGAACTTTTGGTATAATTAAAGTGTTCGATACTCCTTTCTCTCCCCCTCCCTTCCTCCTCTCTGGAGAGTAGGAGTTTAAATTGTACACGTATACTTTACACAACAAAAGGGTATCGATTGTATGATGCATTCAATACATGTACAAAGGAATGCTGTTTTATTGATAAGAAGGGTGAAAGCATCTGCCACTAAGTCTAGCACAATGCTCTATTCATCATGTCAGTGCAGGTGTCTTAAAGTGCACATGTGTGTACGTATACATGTACATGTACATACCTCGTCATCGTCCGAAGCTTCATTCTCTCCATAACTTGATATGTATCCTGACTCTCTTTTGCTGTAGTATGGACCGTGGGCCGCTGGTGATCCTGGTGGACTGGTCATAGGCGAAACTAGGTCCATGGTGGCATTCATCATGACTCCATCTGTCGTCTCTGTTAGTGACTCTGTTTTTATCAGCGGAATCATTCTCTTCTCTACTTCATCTGGTACTGGTGTGTTCTCCCTCGTGTTATTCTCCGATTGAGTCTTTCTAGACATGTGCCCTTTAAACATTTGACGTCTGTCAGCCATCTCCGATGTCACGGTCATGTAGTTTGATCCAGCCCTCACACTCCGACTGAGTGGATGCTTAAAGGAACCCTCGTTTAGTACACGATGCAGCCCCTTTCCTCTCCCAGCTATTTGGCCATGATCTGGTGGGACAGCAAGCGATTGTTGTGATGATAGTATACTTGAGGTGTCGTCTGACGACATAGAGCTAGACATGAGAGCGTGCGGATCAAGATCAGGGCTTGGATTGGGTCCTTTGTCTAAATCAGTCAGATCTAAAGTGGAAGATCCAAGCCTAAGATCTTGAAGTGATGGTGAGTCTGTGTTCATGTTCGTTATTGTGAGATCACTGGTGCTCTGTGAGTGGTCAACTTTGCTTCGTAGCTTTCGGCCAAACGAGTAACGAAGTGGTCTCAAACGTGTGAACGATTCCTCGGTAGAAGATGAGTCAACGTGATCATTGATGAGTGATTCATCTGGTAAATCAATCTCGTTATCAATATCGTTAACATCTCTTTCAAACAGTGGCAAGAAATCAATGCTTGGCTCTATCTTTCTGTTTGCTACTGGAGACACTTTCTTGCTCCTTATGCTAAAGCTCATCATCTTGTTCCTTGAGAAACTGGGAGAGGAGGAAGAGGAGGAGGAGGAGGAAGAGGAATTATCATAGGAGAGGGTCCTATGTGTGACTCTGCTCTTGGAATCTGATGTCACTGGTTGGGAGAGAGGGACAGACATTCCATCCTATAAAGAGAGAGAGAGAGTAAGGTCAATGACATTCTGACTATATCCTTCATGCGTATGAATTATTTCTTATAATAACTGTGCATTGGAGGAATGTGAACACCTGATGATTCTGTCACAACGATGGAGTAACCAACTACTTGTACTCTGGGAAAGTGCATGTCACTGCATATTGCATTGTATGGGTATAGAGCTCTCTCATGCAACCAATAGTATATGCATCTCATTCTTGTGTACATGCAATTAAGGATTATTGAATTCTTCTGACAAAATTGGATTTATTATGCATTATTACTATTATACGTGAGCTTACTATGTCCTCATAATGGTGGGTCTTTTGTGATAAGAAACCATTCACGGGGTTGGAGCCAAGTCTACTAAGAGTCCTTGATCTTCCATAGTTTGCTGTCAGTCCTCTCTCGTCGTATTGGTCTCTCACTTGACTCGGAACGAAATGTTCGTCAACGATCTCATCCCTCTTGCTGTCACTGAGTATTGTCCAGCTGTGTCCATGCTGATTCTCCACAGTTGATTTCTCTAGCATTATTGAACGATTGAGCGCATTGGTGGATTTGAAGTAGTCCTGGAGGAGTGCTGCCCGGCGGTCAACATGAGCTACTCCGCCGCCAGAGCTACCCAGATACTCGCCCGACCTCGGGCCAGGGGAACGAGGCATGGAAGACGGCGTGCTGCACCTTGGAGGAGTGAACATGATATCGTCTCGTATGAATCCTCCAGCACCGCTGCTGCTACTGCTGCTTCCTATCCTTCCTCTCTCACTCAAGTCGAGCAGGTTCTTGGACGCATACGTGGAAGGCTGGCTCGTGGTGGGATATGATGAGAAAACGCTGCAGGCAGCCATTGTGTATTGCCCTGGATCAGATTCTCTACGAGTAGCGACTTGCTTCTTTCTGTAAATGCTCATTCAGTTGCAAAAACTGTGGAGTAGTAGCATAGCTTGGGAGCTGGAATGCAAGGCCTTTTTATACTTTAACATCGTTAGTTATAAAACAATAGTTAATTAACCAGACTGTTTACATCCGGTATTTGTGGGCGGAGACACAAAATGGCGTCGGGAAATGAGCAAACAAGCCGCGGATTCCAGCAGTTTCCTCTCGTTTCCTACTCTATTCCAGATGATGATGAGATAAAGGAGAGAATAGCCTTGGCTCTAAACCTCAAAGATGGCCAACAGAGCATCGGCCAGTCCGTACAGGATCCCTACACGCTGGCTGTCAAGTACATTGAGAAGCATAAGATTGTGGAGGTGTTTCAGGTTACCATGGAAACTTTACACATTACACAATAATAATTTTAAGTATGGGAGTTTTGACAGAATTGTGTCCTTCCAATTGCTTTTCCATTTGAATGAACCTCCCAATGCATTTTATTTTGAGTTACGAGCAATTGGCACCTGACTTTTAAAACCTGCAAATTTCTGGGAGCATTTGGAACTATGATCAAGGCAGTTGCAATTTGCAATTCATTACTGATCCATAATTGCATTCTAGTAAATTATTTTCAATTCAAGCATCCACCATAAATAGTGCTAAGTGAACTTAAAAGCATGCTTCATTCAAGCACTACAATACAGTACATGTACATGGCTTTGGGACAATTTTAAAATTTCATAAAAAATACAATTTTGATTGGAATCAGCTCAAACTTGCTACACAACATAAGAACATGTATATGTGTCAAAAAAATTTATAAAAATGGAGAATTGCCTCCTAGTCATTTTTGGTGAAATTTGGCCGAAGACACTGTACTATAGTACAGGGACTTTGGCCTAATTTTTGAGTCCATTTCTTTCTCTCTTTTACATAGAACATTACTGCTAGGCTGGCTTATGAGAAGCCTGATGACCCAATACAGTACGTCCTTGACGCCATAGCAAAAGTTAGAAAAGGAGAAGTGATAGAAGAGCTAAAGTGACTTATTAACTTTGTGACTTCACCAAATATGTGGTTTTATTTTCACAAGCAACTCAGATCTCTTAAATAAATATTTAAATTTCCTTTTTTTTTAAATTTGATTTATGATTTTGTTTCTTAAACCAATTCCACCACATAATGTGACATACTGGTACTGTGTAGAGAGCGTTGGTATTGCTACTATTGTGTCTATTTCTGTTCATTTTGTCTACATATCATAATCCCCATGCCTGCATTCCTAGTATATGTACATCTATTGTGTATGTGTGTACTTGTCTCCATGTCTCCATGTCTCCTTGAACATGAACATAAATATGCAACAAGTTATGTACTATTGCCATGACAGACAAGGAATGAATGAAAAACAGCCATTTTTATTCTCGCATATACATGTACATGTACATGTATACGTGACCGTTATTTAGATATTTTTTCCTTCGTTCTTGGAAATATACATGTTTAGTTCTGATTTTAAACATTCTCTAGTACAAGTGCATATTATCATTTTTGCTCATTTTAGTTCGTAAACATGTCAAGAGATACACACACTATAAGTACAGAAGGCATGTTGCAATACATGTAATGTAATGCAGAGTTTACTATTGGAACAGTGCAGGCAGATACTGCATGGACAATGAAATCAAAATATTTAAATATGTAGTTATTCTCCCACTCTCTCTTTTTCTATCTACATGTATCTCTCTCTCTCTCTCTAATTTCCTTCCAGTTTCTCTTGTAGTAATTATTATCACTTGTCATCATGACACTCTTGTACTCAAACTTTCAATGAAAGACTCATTGATTAAGTTAGTTTGTTTGTCTATTTCATTTTCCTTCATTATTTAAACCTTTTAAGACTCATCATTGCATTACATACATGAACATGGCTAATCTAATATGAATATTGACAGCCTTCCAAGCCATTGCCTGCTATATAATTATTGTGATAATAACATTTGTCTGATTTCATTACCATGTACAAAGAAAGACAATCAATCTCAATGACATTACTAGACATTGTGGCTATGTATTGTAATAATGCTGTATGTGTAATCTTACATGCAATCCAGAGTATATACATGTATGTACTATGTACATGTATGTGTGCATTTATATTGTCCCTTAATTATCTTTTTATTTGTTGCCCTTCTGACAAGTAAAATCAATTATGATGAATCCTCTTTATTATTACTGTTACTTTATGTGTACTGTATATGAATGGGGGATTGCCTTAAGGCTATAAAGTGGAGCAAACACATTCTAATCTATTGATCCTAATGCTGTGTGTGCATATACATGACTGCATGCTACTAATAATAATTACCACATGATGTGTGCTACTGCATAAAGTCTATAAGTACATGTACATGTACATGTAATCCAAGCATTGGCCCTACACCCTCTGTTTGAACACAATAGTTAATACCAACACCTTATATAGTAAACAGATAAACAATGAGCTCCTCAATAGTTTTTTATTGGTTGACATGGCAATTACATTGCATATCGCAATATTTGATCTTTCATTGCTTAAAAATCTCTCTCTCTCTCTCTCTTGTAATCTTCCCTGCCAATCCATTATACTCTTAACCTTTATGCCAGAAGATGAACTTTGATATTAATGGAAGCTGTGACACATTACAATTAGTATACTATACAGGATATCCTTTTGGACTGTACATCATTTACATATAAGCACTATAATTACTCTAAGAGTGGATGTACATGTACACGTTATTACGTGTGGTTCTCAAAAATGACGCATTTATCTTGCATTCCGTGTACATTTGCAAGTGTACTAGCTGTTATTGTAGCAGATTAAGGAGGTATGTCTAAATGATCATTTCACATGTATTTCGCAAGAAATGTACGTTACATTGTTTCCCTTAAAAGTTTATGCCATTTCACAGACCATTGATAATGCTCTCTAATTCAATGTTGTTTACTCTTTTTCTCTCTCTCTCTCTCTCGCTCTCTTTCCACTTTCCTTCTTCTCTTTGATCTTTCTTTCTCTTTCCCTGCCTCTAATAATAAAATTCCAGTGGCCCAGGGGTCAGTGTGACATCTTACATGTTACATGTAAGAGTTACAAGGTATGCTTTGACAAGGTATGCTTTGATTGGGAAGACATGAAAGAGAGAAATACATGTGCATTTTGACCCACCCTGTCTTTTTTAAAGTGTAGCACACTAGTAATTCTATCTCCTGGGACTATGTCACTGAAATAAGAGTGAGTTGTAGCACACTATATAGTAACTCTACTGAAATAAGAGTGAGTTGGTTTGAATAATGAATGCTGCATCTCTTATCATAGTCTATCTATGGTAAAAGGTGGCACTCCTAATTTTTACAAAGAATGCGGTACTTTTTTGATGTAGGCTATAATTACAATAATACAGTGGTTAATTGTATATGCAGTAATTATTTGAGTGTGTGAGAGAGAGTTGTTTACCACATTTTGGATGTACAACGATTGGATAGCGCATAGAAGCAACAACAAAATTGCATTCATCATTATTATTATTCAAATGCCATCAACTTGTCTTTGTACATAACTACATATTAGCCTGTAATACTATCTACATTCCAATCCTTGTCCTATTAGCATATGCACAGCTAATACACAAAACAGTAATACAGAGACAATGCATGTTGATATACTCTACTTTTATTTAGTATCTACACAGTAATTTTTGTAGTATAGCATAGTTTTATTGTTAAATATGCCGTAATGGTATTGTTATTAGAAATTCATTGGGTCTTTATTGTTAATATAAATATCCAAATACAACTCCTATATCATCACTCTCCATATATAGCCAATCCCTACTTCTAGGAACAACAAAAACAAATAGAAAACATGTATTAGTCCTAACATTATCCTTTAGATACATGTACCTGTATATTCTAATGTGGTTCTACTGGCGTGAATACTTTGGCTCCTTACCCTGTTATGCTACACAGCCGCTTTTTTGGAAAGTGTTTATTAATCTCAAGATATAGCCATAACCCATTGCATATTGACAGCTGCTGTTTCTCTAAGCATTTCCGCTATTTACATGTATACATGTATGCACGCATGTCTCTTTGTACTTCAATGTGATATGCTAGAAATGTCCATCGAGTTGATGTGTTATGTCTAAAAGAGATGAAGGACTTGAGGGAGATTTTTGTGTAAGTACTTAATTGGTTTGTGTCGGATGCACACGCATCAAAGTATGACTTGCGAGCGCTTGCTTTGAGCAGCTGCCTCTGCCGGTATAAGTTATGCTGGATCATGATTCAGTTATTGAGTGACAAGATGAATATTGATTACAGTTTAGTCAAAAACTGAATTCTTCTCATGCTTAGGAGCTAACCTATGACTGGATAAGTGAGATAATAGGAAGACAAGGTCATTAATGAGTGCACTTGAAAAAGAGTGGGAGTTATACATGATTAATGGCCGGTACATATGTATTCATACATGTAAGCGAATGTGATTACCGTCACATCTTTGTGTGGCTATGCTATGTACTGCACTGTAAACCTAGTGCTTTATACAATTGAGTATTGTTATTGACCATTATACTAACTGTCTCTATGTAATGGCTTTATTTAACGGATGCTTCTATCATAATTTAGAGTAAATGTTGTCATTGCCGTCTATAAGTATATAGGTGGCCTATTATCCAAAACAATAGATGTATCATGAAATGACAGTAATCACTTGTGATAGTGACTGATAGTGGGGCATTTTTGAGTGTGCAATATCAGCTAGTACATGTGTATCCAATTAAGGTACAATACCCCCTTTACTACAATAGAATAATAGCTATATTCCACAGTGTAATGAGCATGCATCATTGCAGTTATTTATTTTATTATAGTCCCTTTTTGAGGTGGTGGCTGTACCAAGCATTTATAATTCATGTTTTGTGCTGGCTGGTTTATTGTGTACATCCAATGCTCATACATGATCATCGAAACATGGAAACAACAAAATGCCATAGTATAGAGACAATGCTTTGCTACTAGCCTCTTAAAAGGGAGCTAGCCTGCATGCCAAGTTACAGGACCAACTGTTCGGTACAGCCTGGAATTATGATTGTTCAAAGAGTTACGGTGTACATGTACATAGATTCAGAATAGAATCATTCATTCGTGGCAATAATGATTCATTAAAGACATTCCAGCGAGTAACACCTGCTTCTACACAATATCAATTAGAATACCAATAGCCCAACAATTGATCCATTAACATGTATAACTATGCATGACTCTACATTCATAAGTTATTATGTACATATGATTGTCTGTGATATATTAAATATTATTTTGTTAGACTGGTGTAAAAATGTGTTGATGAAATTAAGCTGGCCAGCAGGATAGTAATAACTGAATTTGAGGTGACTCAGTCCTCTGATGTAATGAGTCTGTTTGGGTCTGGCTATTAGGGACTGAAAACAAACCAAAGCAAACTATTTGCTATCATTTTGATTGATTATAATTATGCTACTGAAGTAATTACCTCAACCACTAGTACTGTATGATGGTGGAGAGAGAACACAGAAAGAAAGAGGGAGAGGAAAGGGGGAGAGGAGAGAGAGGGAGAAGGAGAGAGAGGGAGGGAGGGAGAGGAGAGAGAGGGAAAGAGGTAAAATGTGAGGAGGAGAGGAGCTAGGACAGTGCACAGTTACTTGCGAGAACAAATAAATTACAGATAAATCACAATTTATTCAAATAATTGACCACACACAGCCAACAATGAGAACAATTAATAAAGCAAACAATTACACATTATAGCGTAACTATACACTGACTAATATCATTATTACCATTGTATATACAGCTGCTATCCCTGTCTGTTCCTATTTTCCTCATTTCTTATTAAATCAAGCAAGATTAAAGGAATTCGGAAATGTGGGGACTAATATCAGTGATATGCTATCATATGGACATTGATATGTGGTATATTATACAAACACAGACAAGTGTCTTTAGCTAGACTAGCAAGAGAAAGTGCATATAATAATAATAATAATAATAATAGTAATAAAAGCAGTGCAATATAAAAACAATGTATGTCAGCATTAGTGGTTGTGTATATGCAAACACTGCAATAGTAAATCTTTTATCAAATTAATTGCAGAAAAATACAAACGAAAAATAAATTTTTTGCTGCATAAGGAAGGAGTATATTATAGAGTAAAAATTGTTATTCATACAAGCATATATTTATACTCAAATATTTCAGTTTACAACTGATTTCATGGCAGCATATACTCCCCTTTCCCATAAAAAGTCGCATACCAACTGACAAGGGACAAATTCTCTCTCCAAAACACATTTGTACTCATTGCTTTTATTAACCGACCGGCTTGACCTTATAAGGAGACGTGTACAAGAACCAGTATTAAAAATTTAAGGACGTGGGTGCATATCCTGGAACACAGGTAGCAATAAAATATTTATAGCTTACATTCTAGCTACATGCATTAATTTACTGATGATCTTATGGTACAGTAATGCAATCACTGGTTAATTTCAAATTGCATGCCCTCCACAATACAGTATTAACGTCATTGTTATGTCACTCATACAGGAATACATACATAGCAATCTATTAGTATAGTTGATAGGAGGAAGTGTCCTACATGATGACGTCCTGTGTTTCATTTGACTCCTTATAAGGAATGAATGGATCTTCCTCTACTCCTACTGATCGATACATTGTGTTGATTTGTTCTGTGTAACTACCAAGAGATATAATGGTAGCACCATATCTACTCGCTTGCTCGTGTTTAGTGTCCTACTGTCTTTGTCTCACCCACTGATTTATTATCAGCACGTCTACTGTAGCTCATTAAATCGTTATCATTTAATTAATAATTAGTCTTTATTCTTTATTTATTTGTCTTTATTTTTATTAATTGCTAAAACGTTTTACAATAGCCTATTGCGACATGAAGGCATTCCTGCCAATACTAATAATCAAGTTATAGTGGACAAGCCCTCATACTGAGATGTAAGACCACCTGTGTAATCACTTCATGGATGCATTCATGTGAGAATCCTAGGAATGTGTGTATGTGTAGCTATATTTCAGGCCAGGTAGACACGTGCTTCCGCGTGTTCATGATTTAAGGAGGTTTGTAAATTGTAATGCAAAATGGCGCCCAAAGAGGCAACTAGAAAGAGTCCCAGAAGCAAGAAAGGGAAAGCTGAGAGTGATTCTCCTGATGGATCTGTAATAAGCAAATCTAAGAAACCTCCGAAGAGAGCTCCTAAGAAGAAAACAGCTCCTCCAGTTAGGAAAATGGCGCCTCCATTGCCATGTGGTACAACCCTTTCCGGGTTTACTAAGAAAGAGTGGAGGCTAGGGAATTCAATAGGGAAAGGAGGTTTTGGAGAGATATATGAAGCATTTTCAACAGCTGCAAAATCTTCAGGCAATTACGTTATTAAAGTGGTAAGTATACTTATAATCCTCCGCCCATAAAATTGCTGATATGTATATATGATTTTCGAACTCTGCATGATGACATTATAAATAAACACATTTCAGTTGATATTTTAAATTAAAACAGGAGCCAGAAGACAACGGACCCTTATTCACAGAATTATCGTTTTACACACGAGCAGCCACTGCAGACAAAAGTGAGTTTATTGTGTTTATTTTTATTTATTAATTTTTACTACTAACAGTAAATGATTGGATGAAGTCTCATGATTTAAAGTATCTTGCAATACCTCAGTATATTGATTCTGGGAAACATGAGTCCTCATCTTCGCAGTATCGCTTTCTTGTGATGGAGAGATTTGGGGACGATATTGGAAAGCTTTTTGAAGAAGCCGGGAGCAAGTTTGGAGTAAAGACTGTTTGCTATTTGGCATTAAGAATAGTAAGTGAATAGTTGTTGTAATTATTCTTGATCGTCCATCTTTTCTCTCTAAAGTTAGAGGCACTTGAATACTTACATGATTCACAGTATGTTCATGCTGACATTAAAGGCACAAACTTACTTACTGGATATTCTCAAAGAGATCAGGTTTTTTGGGGTCACGGGAAATTAGGCCAAAGACCATAGTACATGGTATAGGGGCAAATTTTACCAAAATTGAAAAGAAGAGAATTCTCCATTTTTATAATTTTTTCTGATACACATAGATGTTGTTGTGTTGTGTAGAAAGTTTGAACTGATTTCAATTAAAATTGGATTTTTTATGAATTTTTTAAGTTGCTCCAAAATTGGGTGAAAATAAATAATTTTTTAAAACATTTCCCAACAATTTTTTCAGGATAAATAAATTTTATAGTAAATTTTACAAGAAAATAATTTTTTCCAGCAAATTTACCGGGAAAAATAAGCTTCCTGGCAATTTTACAGGGAAAAACATGTTTTCCGGCAAATTTTCCCATAAAAATTATTTTTTGGCAAATTTAGGAAAAATAAGTTTCCCGGCAAATTTCCCAAGGAAAATTAGTTTTCTCCAGGAAAAAATTCCCAGAAAATATTTTTTTCTGGGAAAATTAATATTTAATGATTTTGCAAATAAACTGTCAAATTTCATAGGGAAATAATTTTATAGCTCATATATTGGATTTTTACAAATTTTTTAAGCTGCTCCAAAATCGGGCCAAAGTGTCCTGCGCTATAGTACATGGTCTCGGCCAAATTTTCCCAAAATTTTCTCTACTTTTATAATTTTTTCTCATGTACTAATATTGTGTAGAGAATTTTAACTGATTGTTTTACAAATTTTTTAATTTTCTCAAAAATATTGCCAAAGACCCTGTACTATTATAGGACAGGGTCTCTGGCCAAAGAAAGGCTAAGGGAGATTTATGTATTTCTGTATGATAATTAGGTATACTTGGTAGATTATGGATTAGCTTTTCGATATTGTCCTGACGGTGAACACAAGCCGTATAAACCTGACCCAAGACGTTGTCACGATGGGACTATTGAGTTCACAAGCATTGATGCACACGATGGAGCTAGTAGGCCTTATCATAAATAAAATGATCTATAATGATTCATTGTATATAGGTCCATCACGTAGAGGGGATCTGGAGATACTTGGGTACTGCTTGTTACAATGGTCCTGTGGTAGACTACCATGGGAGGATTATATAGATGATAAGCCAAAGGTAGCGAGTTTGAAGAGAAGGTACATAATTGGCTGATAATAATTTAGTACCATAGCTAAGTCAACTTTAATTACGTGCACTAGTTGATCTTTATCCCACCTGCAAGAGAGTTTTTAAACGCTAAACTAAAATAACATATACATGTTTATAGCATCAAAGATACAGCTAAATGACAATAGCTTAATATAAGAAATACTCACAGTATATTTTATGCTATTATTATCCACTGTTTCTATTAATAATTCTCTCTCTTCAGGTATAAAGCTGCTCCTACTGATCTGATGAAGGATTGCTTCAAAGGAAAGGCGTACCCAAAATACCTTCAGAAATACATGGAGTGCATTTATAAACTCTCGTACGAAGAGACCCCTAAGTATGAGGATTTAAGAAAAATTTTTCTAAAGGAACTGAAAGATAACGGCATGAAAGATGATGGAACTGGCCTTGACTGGATAAGAGGAGGAGGAGTTGGGTTGAAGGGGCGGAAAAGAAAGCATGATCCGGAACCAGAGTTTGAATCCAAAGTCATACCAAAGGCTAAGGGTAGAAAGATGACACGGAATGAGGCAACTGACATTGACAAAGGCGCTGATGTTGTTGTTATTGACTCTGAGCCCAAGAAGTCAAGCAGGAAGAGGAAAAAGGATGAAGGGTCGGGTGGAGATGATGGCTCTGATGTTATACCAGGAGCAGCAGGTGGAAGGAAGAGGATCAGTCATGACTCAGATGGTGAAGACTGTGACCTGGCCATTGATGTAAAGAGAGGGAAGCATATCAAAGCAACCGACACAAGTGATAGTTCTGAAGCTGGTGAGCCTCTGCCTAGAAAGACAAGGGGAACTCTTAAAAAGCCAGGCCCACCTAAGAGGAGGGCAGGTAAAAAGACAGACCTAGAACCTGTGCCCAATATTATCCCTGGAGCTGGCCCTACCGGAAAGAAGGATCACAAAGACTTGGACCCAGACTCTGAGGACGTAGAGATAATCCCTGGTGTTGATCCCAAGGCTGGTAAGAGGAGGAGGGGAGGTAAAAAGACTGACCCAGAGCCTGTGTCTGATATTATCTCTGGAGCTGGTGGTCCTACCGGAAAGAAGGATCATAAAAACTTGGACCCAGACTCTGAGGACGTAGAGATAATCCCTGCAGTTGATCCCAAGGCCGGTAAGAGGAGGAGGGCAGGTAAAAAGACAGACCCAGAGCCTGTGTCTGATATTATCCCTGGAGCTGGTGACCCTACCAGAAAGAAGGATCACAAAGACTTGGACCCAGACTCTGAGGACGTAGAGATAATCCCTGGAGTTGATTCCAAGGCCGGTAAGAGGAGAGTACTTAAAAAACCTGACCCAGAACCTGTGTCCAATATTATCCCTGGAGCTGGTCCTACCGGAAAGAAGGATCATAAAGACTTGGACCCAGACTCTGAGGACGTAGAGATAATCCCTGGAGTTGATCCCAAGGCCGGTAAGAGGAGGAGGGCAGGTAAAAAACCTGACCCAGAACCAGTGTCTGATATTATCCCTGGAGCTGGGGTAAAGAAGGACAGCATAGAGTCAGATCCAGACTCTGATTTTGAACCCGAGCCTAAGTTTAGTAAGAAAGCACTTCGTACAAAGCCAGCTTCTTCTGCCATTATCCCTGGAGCAGATCAGAATGGAAGAAAGAGGACTCGTAAAGATAAAGATTCTGGCTCTGACTCTGATTATGTTCCTAGCGGTGGAAACAAACCAATAAAAAGGAAGAAAAAAACTGCCTCCAAAGCAAAGAGTGGAAAAAAGCAAAAAGATGATTCTCAGACTCAAGGTCCGATCATACCTACAGGTCGTTACCCTCCTGAACTGGGATACAAGCAATAAGGACCACTCACTTATGATTGATTGATTGTAATAATGTTACTTTTACATTATTTTTCTTGTGTTAACAGTGCTATTGCTGTGTTAATATGATCAATCACTTGATTTTATAATTGTACGGAATACAAAGCGTAGCCAGTACTTTAGGAATAATTTAACTTCATAATCATCAGACAGAAATCCACAATTATAAAGTTATGAGCTATTTACCTCATGACAATTTTATTTAACATTTTGGCAATTTGCCCCTAGCAACTTTAAATTATGCACAACAATGATCAAAAAATAATTAGCAAACAAAATCAACAAGTCATGCAAGTCATGTTATTCATAAGACTCCAAAAATCAAAAGAACTTTGTTGCGAACTGTTTAGCAACTTCAACAGCATCTGACAGCTTGCCCACATTAGTTCCAGTGGCCTGAGCAGTATTATCTCTACCGCCTCCCTTACCACCTATGGTAACCGACACAGCCTGGACCCATTCATTGGCCTTCAATCCTTTAGCTATAGCATTCTACAATAAGAAATAATCATAAATCCATAAGAAATTCACTAACTTTAGGTACGTTAGAGAGGCACAGTATTTTATGATTGTCGTGGTCCACACTTAATAGTAATGCTGCAACTGTTGGAGCCAGAGATTTGAATTGCTTCAAAGCATTGTCAAGAGCCTAAGATATGTGCATAAAACACATTAAAAGATTGCGGAAAATAAAAATCAAATAAAACATCTTTTATCTTCTTACCTTTGACAAACCTTCAGCTTCAAATATCTCAACAACAAATGAAGGAGGGCTAGCTTTATCAAACTGACCTATTAGTTCCTGTGCACGCTCTATGCACTAAATAAAAAAAAAAGAAAAAAGAAATGAAATTTTTAAAAAGAGCAAGTCTATATATGGGCACTCCTACTTTTTGAGTTAAAAGCTCTTTGGCAGCTTTGTCGGCTTCATCTGCAGATTTTTTTGCTGTATTGAGTTTTTCTCTCAGCTCGTCTTTTATCCATTGAGATATGACAGCAGAAGAAAGAGCCTTTAAATAAAATTTTTTTAAAAATCAATTTTAAATCCTTTTACTCGTTATCTTACATCTCCTTCCTTTACAATGAGTTTGTTAGCTTCTTTTGGTGCCATGGACTTGGTTGAGAGACCATTCAATACAGTAGAGCAAAGGGCGTCCACTCTCTCTTGGATTACAGCTGCACGCTTGTGAGCCTATTTTGCATGTGTTAATAATATCAGGTAATTCGGAGAGAGAGAGAGAGAGAGAGACAAACCTTTACAGCTTCCATACCAGTCAAAGCAACTATGCGTCTGATCCCTTTAGCAATTGCTTCTTCAGTGACAATAGCAAATGACTGGATATGACCAGATGAGCGAAGATGGCTAATAAAATTTATAAAAAATGTACATGATCTTTGGCCTGTGAAACTTTAAAAATCAGTAAAAAATCTAATCTTGATTGGAATGAGCTCAAACTTTCTACACAACATAGGTTCATGTATATGTATCAGAAAAAATTATAAAAATGAAAAATTCTCTCCCTTTCAATTTTGGCAAAATTTGGCCCAAGACCATGTACTATAGTACAGGGACTTTTGCTCAATTTCGGAGCAATTTTTAAAAATTCATAATAAATTTAATTTTGATTGGAATCAGCTCAAACTTTCTACACAACATAAGAACATGTATATGGATCAGAAAATATTATAAAAGTAGAGAATTCTCTCATTGTCATTTTTGACAAAATTTGGCCAAAATCCCTGTACTATAGTACAGGGACTTTGGCCCAATTTTTGAGTAATTTTAAAAATTCGTAATAAATCTAATTTTGATTAGAATCAGCTCAAACTTTCTACACAGCATAAGAATATGTATATGGATCAGAAAATATTATAAAAATGGAGAATTCTTTCCTTGTCATTTTTGACAAAATTTGGCCAAAATCCCTGTACTATAGTACAGGGACTTTGGCCCAATTTCGGAGCAATTTTAAAAATTCATAAAAAATCTAAATTTGATTGGAATGAGCTCAAACTTTCTACGCAACATAAGAACATGTATACGTATCAGAAAAAATCATAAAAATGAAAAATTCTCTCCCTTTCAATTTTGGCAAAAGTTGGCCCGAGACCATGTACTATAGTACAGGGACTTTGGCTCAATTTTGGAGCAATTTTAAAAATTCATAAAAAATCTAATTTTGATTGGAATGAGCTTAAACTTTCTATGCAACATAAGAACATGTATACACATCAGAAAAAATTATAAAAATGGACAATTCTCTTTTTTCAATTTTGGCCAAATTTGGCCCGAGCCACCCAAGCAGGTACTTACGTTCCACCACAAAATTCAACGGAGTAATTAATAGCCCAAGGACCTGATGGATCTTCCACCAGCTTATCAACCGGTACACCAATACTTAACACACGGACTGGATCAGGATATACCTACAATACATAACAACAAATTAAAATCATGAACCATTTACATGTACTCATTACTGAGATCAATCATTCCTAACACATTACAAAATTACATGCGAACTCTACAATCAATTTAAGTATTTTTAGCCTCGGGCAATAACAACCATCAAACACATTCCAATCACTTATTTCCTTTCTCTCTCTCTTACGTGAGCAGGAAGGAACCAGTGAGGCAAATACATAAAAATTTAAAATTAATTATGTGGAATTGCATCAGAGATAAAGTGCATGCTTTTGTTTCGTCACAAGCATTAAGTATAGTACTAGAAAAGGAAGGGCTGACGAGTATAAATTTTGATATCATTTTATAGTACTGCCCTTGAGAAACTACGTCACTCATTAAGCAAATAGCGTCAATTATACGCCGACACTACCTACATGTACATGTACTTACACCCACATGTACATGATACGCTATTGCTATGTCATTACTATACGATAATAATTATATTACATGGGGGATTTATGCCTATCAATTATACCGATTAATTAGATGCCATATAATATAATGAAAGTCTTATTGGCTAATGTGTCCACCCAGTTACTGAGAACTAATCAAAAAATATGAGGATGTGCATATCCATAACACAATGAGAAAACATATAAGTAATTCCATTAAGAGACAGTTAATTATGGACACAATGAGAGTATGTACCCACATATGTACACCTACACGCATACATGATGTACATGTACATGCAGAATGATACAGGCATGGTATCAAGTTACATTATACATGCAATATCAGGTTACAGTCATTATACACACAATACATGCCATAGGATGTACATGTACATGTAGAATGATACATGCATGGTATCAAGTTACATTATACATGCAATATCAGGTTACAGTCATTATACACAATACATGCCATAGGATGTACATGTACATGTAGATATAGTATAAGGGTATTTTATAGAAATTACTGACTTCGTCAAATACAGCTCGTAGCCCTTGTATCTCTTTAGCAACCGGTAGTGGGGTCTCTTGGGCATAGACAGGGTGACTAGCTTTAATGACTTCCAGAGCAACCTCTTCACATTTCTTTATCTGATCTGTTTTCATAGCACCCTAGAAGCAAAGACAAAATAAAAAATAGCTTACACATTTATATATAATTTACTTTGGCTGAGAAGTCAAATCTAAGTCTGTCAGGTGCAACTAGGGATCCTTTTTGATCGGCTTCTCCGATCACTCGGCGTAACGCAAAATTAAGCACATGAGTACCGGTGTGATTCTTCATAACGTCTGAGCGACGATCCTACATTTTAAATAAAAATAATAATATTACTTTATTGTAAATTAACCTATTATCTTTAAATAGCAAATACATGCACACGTAGTTACTGTTTATTGTAAATTATAACAGAGCTACTTAACAATAATGAATAATGAATAATAATAATAATAATGAATAATAATAATAATAATAATAATAATAATAACAGCATGTAACTCACTCCATCAATTGTCATGTTAACTTTGTCTCCAACTCTAAGTGTGCCTTCGATGGATCCAACATGCAACACATAGCCACCTCTAACTTGAACATCACGAACTATAAACTCTGTCTCTTCCTATAAAAATTAACAAAAAACAATAGAATAAATAAATAAATTAATTAATAACACTTATAAAAATGTAGCTTAAAATATATAAACAGATTACTAAATTTGTATTGATATAAAAGGCAGTTTTACTATTCCTTACTATTACATAAAGCAGGCAAGGATTTATGCAGCATGAAGATGTAAAGTAGTATAAAGTGGTTATTATCAATTAACTTTCACACACAAAGCACAAGAAAGTTTTGATGTCATTCAGTATAGTGATAAACTAGTATGACAAGAGGTGATTACAAGCTATAGAAACTCTTAATTGCTGTGGTCAAACCCCCCACATCCTGTCTCCCCCATAAGTACTATTCCTACCAATTGCTCAAGAATCTGACTACAGCCCTTCACATCTGTTAGTACTACCACGGCAACGGTATCCTAGCAACTGCCAATAACACCTGGCACAGAGAGAGTGCTAATGATGAATAGCCCATTCATTATCAATCAGATACTCACCAGGCACTTAATGGGCTTAAAACAACACCCCCATGCATTAACATACTAAATTAGATCACATACATACATGTAATAATGACATATAGAAGATGAGATGAGGTAAGATCCATTAGTTAAAAGAAGGAGCGAATACATTAGATTCAGTTGACAAGAAGCACATGTAATTATAATGTACATTAAAGGTAATTAAAAGCATTTTACAGCTGTTTCCTACCTCTCCAATCTTTACAATGTATCCTTCGTCATAAATCTGACCGCCTTGCTCTGCATAGAAGCAAGTCTTATCAGTGAGGACTCCGACAACTTGCCCAGAAGAAACCTCATCGACAAACTCCTTATTGTATCGGAGGGCAATGACAGAACCTTCACAAGATTGGAACTCTGAGAGAGAAAGAGGGGGAGAACGAGAACTATGACTTTATTTTTGTGCACGTGCATGTTTATACTTAAATACAGGAAGAGAGGTTAGTTAGTGGGTGTATTTTTAGAGGTCAAACAAACAAATATTCAGCTCAAAGTACCAAATAAAGTAATATCTCCCAAACCTATTTGCTAAACATTTGGGCACTCAAATATGCAAATGATAAAATCCTATAACAGGGGAAAAATCCCAAACCATATAAGAATGGTATATATGCACACTGGCCAGTTACCTAGTGGGACAGGAATTGCATGTACTGTCCACTGTCCACATATTTACGGTCTAGGCGGCTTAATAGCGGAACACATGATGTGATAAAGTACATGTAAGAGACACTGAGTGTAATAGAGGCTCTAGCAGTGTACCTGTATATTGAAATATACATTCATAACGATTGACCAAAATTAGAACTCCCAATTTTGTTCTCAGGAACTGAGAACAATAATAATCATATTTATGATATTTAATTATAAGGGAATTAGGGTCACTTGGAATGAAAATAGATCCCACAATAATTTAACAGGCGCAAGTACTACACGCTGTAATACTGCAACCGCTAAAATATTAACATCCATATAATAGTTATATAGTGCATTGATTATGAATGTACATGCTGCTTGAATTAACTAACTGTAATTCCCAGACTCGTCACTGGAATAATCATATTTAGACGAGTCGTTGGTGGGAGGTACCCCTTTGGATTGAAGGTGACTGATAGCGTGGACATCCAATTGAAGTGACTCATCAATCTCACGGCCTGTACCACGGGCTTTCTCCTAAAAGAGAGAGAGTTAAATTAAAATTGTTTGACATGCTTCAAACTGAATTCTTGCCAGAGAAATTGCATTTTCCATATTATGCATTACATTTCCCTGTTATTCCAGGAATTTTCGTGATAATACTTGCTAATGCAAAACATGATTACCATCTCTTTGTGGTTTTGCTAATTAATGAATGTAGGCATTTTAAATGAAGTATAATAATAGGCACACGCTAATCATCGCAAGAGCTATGAGCTTTGATGAATGAAGTCCTCAGAAATTTGAACTCAAAAATTATGTCATGATTGATGCAATCGTACCCCTCCACTTCCCTGGAATTTATTTCCAAGAAAACCACAGTAAAATATTCTGATATGCAAATAATAGAAGTAAATGCGGACAATGTGAAGCAATTTCCTTTACATTTGAAATGACGTCAAGAACATCAGAGGCAAAGAAAGGGAGAGAGAGAGGAGTAAAAGAGCTATACCTTTCTCATGGTCACCAATCCAATTAAGATGCACTTACGCAATATACAACACACACTATCATAACAGCAAAGAAAATGAAATTAAACATGCGCATCAATGATCTAACCTACATGTACATGCATAATTGCATATGGAGTAGTAATTATAGTAAAATGCAGCAGCTAGTTTACTACAAACTACGAATGAAGTGAAATCAATACTCTTACATTAAATTATAATCGATTCACTATTATTAGCTGTTCTTCTTCTCTTACTTGTGCCATAGCCTTTGCCTTTTCATATCCCTCCATGTCAACTGTTACTTGTCTCTCCTCAGCCATAAGTTGTGTCAGGTCAACGGGGAATCCATAAGTATCATATAATCTCCAGGCAACATCACCTGGAGAGAGGGAGAGAGAGAGGGAGAGAGAGAGGGAGAGAGAGAGGGAGAGAGAGAGGGGGGAAGAGAGAGGGAGGGAGAGAGAGAGAGAGAGAGGGATAAGATAAAACATTAAAGGTGAGGGTTGGCAATAAATGTGACAAAAATAGAATTAAAAAGGTTGTAGCAACAGAAATCCTTCAAAAGCAGAGAACATTATAAAAACAATTTTTAGCATCAGTCCGAGCGATTGCACACAAGCTAGTATGAACAACAAACATTACGTAACAACAACACATTAATATGAAATTAACGATCGATTACTATTGATTAAAAGTTGGAAATATCAATTTAGCTTTTTCAAAGATGGTCATAACTTAAAATGCATTAAATTGAGATCTGCTAATTACCGGGTAAAAGGTTGTTCTCAATCTTGCGAAGTTTCCTCTCAAACATTCTCTTTCCATGAGACAAAGTCTTGAGAAACTGCTTCTCTTCTTCATTAATAGTATCCATTACCTGCAGTAAATTTTTAGAATTACAGCAAGACTCCCTGTAGTAAATTTTTTAAATCAAGACCTCTGTGGTACATTGTACAGAATATTTTCCCAAAAATAGTTCTTTATTTTATTATGTTGTATATAAAGAGTTGAATTAGATTGTTGGCATTAATCATACATGTACATGCATACATGTAAATACCCAGCCATTATTCATTCTTAAATTTATTATTATGAATCACATGGATGTGTCTTAGTGTGCATGTGTATATACTTTAATACCATTTCTGGATCTTTAGTAATCTCAGGAAATGCCTCTCCCTATTATTTTGACAAAAACAAAAACAAAAGTAAAACAATCAAATCAATAAATGCCATCAGTATAGACAAGAATTTGTAGATGCATGACAAACTATTGTTACTAAAGGAATTTGAATACATATAAGAGAGTATGTACACATCCAGTTAAACATTAATCATTACTTATTCCATTAAATCCATAAACGATTTAAACGCCATACAATTAGAGGCTTGATAATAAATTGAACAATGACACTTGTACATTGCAGACTGTAGAGCTTTAATTTAATATGTACACGTGCGCTGGGATCCATTATATGCCCAGGGTATGTCTATACCTGACAATACTTGTGGAAGAATTCATACCATGTAGACACAACAAATGATCAGTTAGGAAACCATAGAGTACAATACATGCACACACAATGGGCACAGTCTACAATCTAGTGGAAGGATTATACAGGATTCCAGCACATAGTAATCATACTGGACCACACATACCTCTCTCAATTATTGTGATTCACACTACCACTGCATTAAGCAGGTGGACATTTAAATGCGCCGATACATGCACATAATAAACAAACAAGCTCAGACATTGGATGCAATTCAGATGGAGGAGGATGGAGTGGCTAGTGTTACCATTCTTAGGATCAAATCTCTGACAAATATTCAAGTAACTGGCTTGGGTTACATTTCTGCACTTAATACTCTCATTGCAAACTCTTAGCTGAATAGACTTGTACCGATTCAGCACATACTACAATTACAATTGATATACTTACAATGTGTATTAAACATAGTGTGTATGTGTGTATTAATGAAGTATATACGCATGCGTGTGCGTCTGTATGAAGTTACTGGCTTACCAATACGTCTAAAACTGTAGGAACAAGTGATGCAAATGTCCCAGGCTTGGCATTCAATTTTTCTGTTATGTACCGCACACCTCTTCGTAATATACGTCGCAACACGTAACTATAATAATAAAGAGAGAGAGGGGGTGTGAAAGAAAGGCTATAGTTCATAATCCAAGATGGTAGCAACTGTTAATAAGAGAAGATGATAAAATGGAGAGGAGGGCATGTATATAATATGATATCAAATGCTGCAAGTATTGATTGCTACCTCCCACCTCAAGTGGGAGAAGAAAACAACATCTGTAGACTGAATATCCTTATCTTTAACATAATAACAAACACATCAACCCAGTGAAAAGATTGTATTTAGAACGTCATCTTCTCTCCCACTCTACCCCCCTTTCATGTTTTAGCAAACACCAATTATTAATCCTCATGCACTCTCTCCTAATGGCAATGATCACACGCACACACGGTATTGCATGCGTGTACATATTGCACGTACAATGCATTCATCACTCTCCCTTTACTTCCTCCTTACAGTCATTATGTGATCATACATGTACATGACAGTGCAAAATGATGTGCCAGTTGCCATAAAAAATGTGCAGATGTAATAGTATTTGTTTAGAGTGTATACACACCAAGTAATAGGACGTAACACTCATAAGACTATCAGTGGACACATTGATATCAAACATTGATAACGATCTTCTTCCTAACGATAATCGCTCAGGGAAGCCTCAAATGGCAAGGACTCGGGTACATCTGGTAGACCAACTAATCATTGCTTCCTATTCTTGTCAGCAATAAGGAAGGCACTTAGTGAATAATCAAAATAAAATTAGACAATTGACACTTTGTGGAGACAACTGATTCAATTGCTGTACATCATGAACATTGAATAACTTTCTTCTTTCTTTGTATTAGGGCAAGGGATATAGTGTGAAATGAATACTTAAAAGCATTTCTAAAATCTAACAGTTGCTGGAGATACCAAATACCCACTTCAAAAATCCACCCAACAGAATCCTTTGCTAAAAACTGTTACATCAAGTATAGGATTACAAGTGGATACACTATCAGAAGCAGCTGTATAGCAACAGGACAGTTGTGCCATACTATAGGAACAACAACTGCTATAGAGGAAACCAAAATACCATGAGGTAAGAGACAAGTGCTGCATATGCTATAATTAATGTATAGCCACATCAGAGTTGACTGGAGAGTCAAAATGACATCATCACCAATTACCACTGCATTAAACCATTAAGTATTGTACTATATAATAAAAAGGCTCTAGTATTGGGAAATATAAAGGAATTACTACACTATTTATATTGTTAGCATGATTAACTCACCCTCTACCAGTTGCGTCTGGTTTGCCTCCATCAGATATCGCTATTGTTAGCGTACGAATGTGATCAGCAACTACTCTGTATGCCATATCAACACCATCAACATCTTCAGCTCCAATCTTTCCAGTATAACTCCTTGAGCCTGTTTTCTATGAAAAAAGATGACCCACCATAAATGCTATGTATTTTATTATGAACAAACGTGTATTGGTGCAAGTATCGTGCACAAAGTCTATACTGTTGTAGCTGTATTACACTATTGACCAATAATGTGGTATAATCATACAAAAAATATATTAAAAGCTCCAGGACTATAACTACGTATATAGTGCATGTGGTGGAGACTGTAATAACTTGTGGCGGAGGATCTACACACGTACACATGCACACAATGAAGTGCAATGTGCACACTACGCATTAGAAACCTTCCAACCAGACCACAAGTAAATGGAATACTATACATACATGTATATGCACACATGAATATATAGATACACATGTAGATGTACTTGCACGCATGTATATATTAAAAATACATATTTTAAGATTGTTAATGTCAATTGGGGAATATAATTATTATGGAGCAATATGGGACATATCAGTGTATACACATGTACATGTACACGCATGTATGACTGGTTTGTTTTCACTGTTAAGAGATATTAGCAAAGAGAGGGAGTACAGTGTAGAGGTGAGAAGGTTATATAACTGAAAGTACATCCTTTTAACAATATGCAAGATCTATACAGTGACAGAGTCGTTCCTGTTGAGTCATTCATAAACATGTACTTTCTATAATAAATGACGCTGCGCCTTAATTGCAATTCAAATGAAGCCACCATGTCACATCAATTTATCACGTAGCCCTGCTTGTATGTTTATACATATGCTAAGTTACTAGCATTTATGGGACTTTGAAAGGAAGTATACACAAGATTAACATTAAATCAGAAATACACGTCAGGTTAGCATTAAACCATAACTTAAATACTTGCTTATATATATACACACACTGCAGACCAATACTCTACTGCCACAGAAACTATACTGTACGTACTAAAACAAGGACTAATCTTTCAAATACCAATTAGCGCAAAGGCATTATACGTATTTATATCATATTTACATTCAAAAAATTCCACAGGAACAAAGGTATTGTATCACATAATAAAAACTATGCCCTCGTCTGAGTGTACGTGACCTGCTCTCTTAGCGACAGCTGCCAGGTAATTTGGGCGGAACAATCACTATTTCTGATTCTGTTTAAAAACAATCATCGCTTACTGACCAATTCTAGAGGCCAGTATGTGTATAACTGCCAATACACACATAAACACATTATTATAACAAGTACTTAGCATCATAATTGATTGTGGAGATAGTAAACATGATAATTGTATAATGGGGTATCACTACTATGATAGTAGAAGCAGCCATCTGGATCCTGGAATACTACATTGCAATGATAATGATGCAGCACTAACAATCCAAGCCGTCAAACAGGCGACACTCTTTGTGATATACTGTAGCCATTCACCTGTACTAGTGGTGGCATTATAGCATGCATTAGAAAACCCATGCAGTTAAGATACATGTACTTAAGTAGTTAGTTAAGCAAAAAAGATTATTTATTATTATTATAAGGACAAGGTTGGAGACTGCATAGTAACATATAAAGCTATACAAGTAGGATACTTGTTATAGAGAAGAGACTTCCCTTCACAAAATGTGTCATAAACCAGACAAAGCAAACAGAGATTAGAGCAAGGAAGAATAAATCAAGTAATTTAATAATTACATGAAACTTCCCGATTGTAATCAAAACACAAGCATACATCACCGGTAATCATGGAAACCATCATGAATTTGAGAGGGAGAGGGAGAGGGAGAGAGAGGGGGCACAATCTTCTAATAGAAAATAGAAGAAAAGGAAGAATATACATGTACATGTACATGAAAGAAACTGTAGAAATCAAGAGAGAGAGAGACAGAGTGACAGATCAAACTTGCCCACAAAAGCCCAAAGAGGCTTCATTAAACCCACGAATGATAACTTTATTAACTTAGGATATCACAGCCTCACAAAATCATTCAGTAACCACGGAGATGCTAGAGGCTGACATGGCAACTAATGTCCTGCAGAGAGTGCACCCAATATAGTAAGTACATACACTAAATGCATGGGAGTAGTGCCCACACAAAACCCACAGACCTACATATCATGTTACAATACGGGCACATGATAATGACTTCACGTGAAGAGACTCTCACACACATACACATCAGGTGCATATACATGTACTACTAAGGCTACAAAATGTGGTATACAATAATGCAGATCTATATAAGTAATGGCATAATGACATTATCATTATTATAGGCTGTAGCCTTCGGTATAGAGAGACACCTTGCTGCCATGCATATTAGATTAGGGGCCATAATACATTAGGGGGAGACGGAAATAATCCCTTTTACTCATGCATTCACTCTATTACTAAATCTGCAGTATAATCTCATTATCATTGCACACTAAATACATTCATAAGCATTAATTATGGGCACTTTCAATGCTGATGAAGCAACTAGATTGTTCCCAATATCATATTCTACTGTAATACAATTAGTTTTGCACAATATTCTCTTGAGTAGCAAGTAAGGCATTCCCCTAACTCACTTTCCATCCTAATTACTATCGTCATCATTGTTATTATTAGCGTATTGGAACCTTTAGATACTTTGAATACGTATAACATATACTCCATTAGGTACGTTATCTTGAAATCATTATAATGCATTTATGCGTAGTTAATAGCGAAGTGATAAAATCTGACCAGCAAATGCTTCTTTTATTGATTTGTAATTGCTTCACAACACATCTCCATTAAAACTTCCCAGAGTTTAAATAAACTTGTAAATGCACGCCTCAACCACATATGATCATACTTGGAAGAGCATGATTCCTAATAGCTCTAAACCGCATGCTCCATGAGCTGACAATTAAGTACGACAATAATAGTCACTATTATATACGCATGTATATGGCTTTTGGAGTAACTTTTAAAAATTTGTAAAAAATCCAGTTTTGATTAGAATCTGCTCAAACTTGCTACACAACATGACAATATGTATATGTATTAGAAAAAATTATAAAAATGAAAAATTCTCTCTTTTTTTATTTTTGACGAAATTTAACCAAAGACCCTGTACTATAGTACAGGGATTTTGGTTAAATTCTTGAGCAATATTTAAAGTTAGAAATTAGCTAAAAAATTTTGCACGATAATATGTATCAAAAAATATAAAAATAGAACATTCTCCTAGCTGTACTATGATGTTTTGTGTACTGGGCAACATGCCAATTCCTGTGGGAAACGCTGAGCAAAAGGAGAGTTATTCAAATACACGGTATGCACATTGTACATGTATATTGATATAACAAAATAATTTGTTATATCAATTGTATCCTTAGAATTCATTGTTGAATTCTTTGCAAATATTCTTCGTGGGACACAATTATGGTATTGTGCCCACAAACGCTAACATTTCAAACGTTTGTTTGCAGGGGTGTGGTTTTGTATGCATTCATTAATTAGACACGCCTACAAAATGGAGGAATTGGCTACGCTCTATGAAAAACAAAAGCCTCACAAAATTAAAAACCGTTCACGAAGCTACACGTGACTATAAAAGGAGATATTTGGAAGATACAAGTATTATACATACATGTACATGTAGCTACAGCGTATACTAAAATAAGAACTTGTAACATTATAGTTATTAGATAATAGAATAATTGAATTTGAGACAGAAGATATATCATGCAGTAGTGATATAGGGGCTAATCTAAAAATAGCAACGTATTATTGATTACAGGTGCTGTATGTATACTCACTGCTTCTATGGCATCAAAGATAGGAAGGAAGAGGTCAGTGTCATAGTTGGAGAACTTTCCCTGGACTACTGAGACTATCCTTTCAAGGCCCAGACCAGTATCAACATTGTTTTTTGGTAGTGGCTTAATGCTCCCATCAGACTCTCTGCAAATAGAAAAAAAAATAACACTCATAATGGACACCAGCAACAAAAAATCATAATAACAGCACCAAAAATAATTAAAGCAATTTATCGTCATATAATATTATTTAAACGATACGCGCATCTATTATAAAATAATCATTAGTGCCTCGAAATTTAGAGTACTACCAAACAACACGAAGGCACGATTGCAATCCTTTGCAGTATTAAATCATAAGTTGATTAGCCACTTATAACCATGCAACCACTATGCTATGCATCAACAACAGCAGTCCATAGTGTTATTTGCAATCAGGAATAACGATGAGAATTAAACACACACGAGCAGCAATGGTGTTTACAATAACACACAGAGAGCGAATATTTGCATGTACTGTGCATGCATGAATGTACACACATAAAAGAGTACGTATTTATATATATGCAGCTGGTAAGGGTATCCATGAGCGTTCACCCTGGAGTGAAAACACGTGTGAAGGGTAATGTCACATTACAAGACATTAAACATCTGTCACAAGTATTGCAACACTTTAAGATATGCAAAAATCACTTACTATGAAAAATCATAATTATGCATACTAGCTCTTATAAAAAAATTGAGTTTGAAATTAATGCTACACATACATGTACTTGTGTGTATAAGTATCCAAATGATCTATGCAACAATGCGTGTTATAGGGAAAGCTTACTCTCTCTTCCCTTCTCATTACCAAGGTAAAAACCAATTAGCAAAGAATCAAATCATAACAGATTAAGTAGTTAGTGGCAGGGCTATACAGTCTGACATCATGCACAGTTGCACACTCTGTTCCTATTTGGTGGGCTTCAGTATAGACTACTCATCCAAACATGAACTATATTCGAGAGTATAAGGTAAGTATGGTAATTCTATGGTGAGGAATGAAGGGAGAAAGAGGATGCCAGTAGAGATGAGTAATGACATAAATCATTTATAAGTAATTCATTAAGTAAGAGAGAGAGAGAGAGAGAGAGAGAGACAGAGAGACAGAGACAGAGAGAGAGAGACAGAGAGACAGAGAGAGACAGAGAGAGACAGAGAGACAGAGAGAGAGAGAGAGAGAGAGAGAGAGAGAGAGACAGAGAGACAGAGAGAGAGAGACAGAGAGAGAGAGAGACAGAGAGAGACAGAGAGACAGAGAGAGAGAGAAGACAGTGCAATATACAGGAGGGACTAGCAGCAATTGAAAAGTACCTCAACAGTAATACATTGAAAAAGTACCACTAAATACATGCAAGGGTACATAATATTATGTACCCTTGATACATGCATGAAAAAGTAACTCTATATTAATATATTAGTAGTCTCTGCTCTAAACAATAGACCTACAGACAATCTTCACATACCTACACACTTGATAGTATATTATCTGCCATTACATGAAAAAGAGTGCTAGGATAACTTTTCAAGGCAAGAGATACCCATATTGGATTCCATGTTGACATATTGTGCTACACATGCTTGCAGACAAGCAAAGAATGGAGAATGCTGGATAAAGTCTAAAAAGCAGCTCAAGCAATATAGAAAATGCAATAATATAATTATGACCATCATGCGTGCAGATATTACAAGCCTATAAAAGCCCCCTTCAATGTAAAAGGAATCACATTCCAATGGGATGGCAGTGCAGCTCTCTCTTCTAAAGACAAAGCAGTGCAATAGGAGGCCAGGAAACGATTATCAGTGATAGACACACATCAACACTGGTAATGACCTTCATTACTCTCTATATGCCAATAACTATGCATAAATAGAATACCCTCCAATGCCGGGCAGCGGCTGTTTTCAAGCTACAGCTGCTAGGGCGTGTACACCTTATAAATGATGAGGAATTTTGTTTCATATTTTGACTATGTTTTTACATCCCTTTGCATCTTCCAGTCGACACTCGTAACTGAATAAAGATAACATCGCCTCAGGACACACAGCACAAGGAGAAGAATAGGATTACACATGTCATGAATATAGTCAAAACAAGAAACAGTCTCTAATTAAATAACCAGACTCATTATGACATAGAAATGTTGACAAGACTCCATAAACGATTGTAGAGATACCATATGTTAAAGATGTACAGATTTACAGTCAAATAAGCTTCAATTACTCATCGCCGATCATTGGTGGAGGACTTACCAAGTAACGTGATATGAAAATATTGACTAATGGCATGCAATGTAGTCATACAGAGGAAGGAGGATGCTACTGCTAGGTGAATCACACAGAATATGGAGAGATTAAGAATTTGCGTCTATGTGTACACACTTGACTGAAGTAATGATATAATGGTTTGTGTAGCAAAAGCAGATTAGCTCATTATAGGCTATAGTAAATCATGAGAGGAATACATACATGTATGTATAGTATACATGTACATGTGTCATGAAGAGCATCTCCTTTAGCCTCTTTCATACTTATTGCTACATGCAAAGTCTGTGTGACTTAAATGAGATATGACATGCTATATGTATAACAACAATAATATTATATCAGTGATATGAAATATTTCGCAGTATTACTAATCCTCTAGCAGGCCAGAGACTATTGTGGTTTCTGTTAGAATAAGAATTACCGGGAGGAGCTGGGGAAAATTTGTCAACTAATAATGCTCATGCCCCCTTGATTACCGCAATCCTCTAAAATTAAGCAACCCGCACACACACACATCATGTATTGTCTGATTACTTGAGGCACAATAAACAGAAGAGGAGTGAAATGAAGTGAAGAATAATAAACTGTAACAAAATACAGAGAGTGCGTGGATAAACTATGCATTAGCTCACTGCCTCTAGTAAAACACAGCAAACAAGGAGAGAGAAAAACAAGAGCCACTTTATCAGGAAGTAGTCTGCCCTTCGTGCATATATGGCATTCAAAAACATGCTTTTATTTTCATAAAACAAACAGGAGGAGTTTAAACAAAAGTATGCTCTTTACCATGACAATGAGACTCTGATCTCAATGATAATGATTCAATAGTACAAACAAATGAATGACAGAATCACTACTTATTGTTACATGCACATACTTATCATGATGTATTCACTGTTGTTCTTCCTCAAATACATTCCACACAATAAAGATAACAAAGAGAGAGAGAGGGAGCATTATTTTTGTATAATAGTGCGAATATAATTTAGATATTTCTACTACATTCGCTTCAGGCTACCTGGCAATTAGACTACATCGCAGTCATTGTTCACACACCCACGATCATTATTCCCATGGCTACAGTACAGCTATAATAAATATGACCGCATTAGTTGGCAATGAAGAGGAGGAAGAGAGCGTAGTTTGGATGACTGTCCCATTCCCCCACATTACCAAATAATTTGATGTAATCAGATACATGGCTCCGTAGCATTATAAGATAATGCAAGGATTCCAACAATAATCATAAACCATACAAACATCTATAAAAATAATTTGTATCTATAATAATTAACATATACAGATGTTGTTTTGTGCATATTGATGGTAGAGGGGGGGGCACTCACTTGTTGAACTGCATGAACACAACATTCCAGAGTTCAAGCACGTTAGGGTCGTCCATGTTCACGCGATCAGCGACAAACCTTCCTCCGATACGATCATAGTGTATCTCAGAGCAAGGGCCACACGGCCCCACCTCTCCCATTTCCCAGAAATTGTCTTTGACGGAGAATGGGAGGACCCGCTCCGGTGGCAATCTAAAAAAATTAAAATGGAGTTTTATTTTTAGCAAAATTGACAATATACATGCATATTGTATCAAAATTGGATTTTTGACAAATTTTTAAAGTTGCTTAAAAAATTGGGCCAAAGTCCCTGTCCCGGGTCGATTTTGCCAAAGATGAAAAGAAGGGAATTCTCCATTTTTATATTTTTCCTGATGCATGTACATGTACTTATGTTGCATAGAAACTTTGAACAGATTTCAATCAAAAATGGATTTTTTAAATAAATTTTTAAAGTTGCCATACTAATAGTGTTGCAAGCTCATAAAGCATGCTTCTAAGCTCACTTAGAATGCTTTGTGGGGAAACCCTGTACCATTGAGGTATTAACACTTCTTTTTGAAATTGATGGATAAAGCATATCACCTTAATGTAGCAAGCTGTACACAACAACGCAATTTCATTAGAAGAGGAAAATAACAAGCGATAATTAATATAATAATTGATAAACATGTACATGTACGAACACTAATGCAAAATAAATAGCTGAGATTCACATGTAATCTAATAGTAATCAGTTTTACTGGCTGCATACATACATAACATACACACATAAGCAAAAGAATTCACACAATGAATTCACACAATGTACATACATGTACACACAACTTACACAATACATGTACATACAATCATGTCACATTACATTAGGCTTAAGGAGTGAAACAAAGACATCAAGAGCTTAAGGCACTAATTGAGTTTAGGTGTAACTGCTTTGTATATACACACACACATAACTAATAGGCTAGTATTACTACTACCACTGACTATTAAGAGTAGCTTAATTGATATAATGTATACTGTGTATAGCATAGAAATGAAAGCATGTTTGGAGCGTGTGCAGCATGCCCACTATGCAGCATACACAGGCAGGAATGATCTAAGTTGTTTATGCAGAACTAAATTATGTGCAAACACGAAGCATTCCAGAACACATAAACATACAAGCATAGATACATCAGGCAGTAGCCTCAAGCTTGAGGACTGATTGGTCTTGTGTGAATGAGTTAGGGAGAAGCCATGTGTTAATGGGGCTCTGACTGTCAATACTAGATTAACGCTATGGAGTAATTAAATATTTAGCAATTGACACCCAAAGTAATAAATTAATATCAAAATCACTTCTTGTAGGCTCTTTAATAGCTACTATAAGGCAGGGCTTGTTCAGGGTGTCCTACAAATGGCCAGGAGCAAGAAAACCTTGCAGTTGCCACTAAAACTCAATCCCAGAGCTAGCAAAAAACAAACAAAATAATCCAATTACAAACAAACTCAATTATAAAGTGAACCCTCTGCGTCATGCGCTTAGCCTGTGACCAACACAAAGAAATAGGTACATAGAGCCAGTGCCCATGGTTCTATTATAAAGGAGACAGTCTGCCCTCTCAAGTGGGAACATCAAAAAGACTTAGTTTGTTGGTTCCCGTCCTTTATGAGGCAGTAGTACAAAAGGGCCACTGGCATGTAGCTACCATAGAGATGCTGTTTACCTCAGTACTTTGAAACTAATTACAGCTGCAAACCAAATGTAAAACAGTATATGCATAATACAGTGCTATGTACTAACATGCTATTTTAAAATATTGGACCTTAATTAAATATCAGTCGTACAAGCAGGTGGAGAGTCCACGGGTACACTTAGTACTTACATACGCTAGAATGGACAAAATAAGCCAAGCAATCAAAAACTCGTTACACACCACTAGAAATAACAAATACTAATAATAATAAACATCAAGACATCTTTATACCGTACATGGCCATTACATTACCAATAGGAAACAATTACACTATACACAGCATGTACATGTACATATAAATATACATGTATATGTACA
This sequence comes from Amphimedon queenslandica, assembly GCF_000090795.2. Lineage (NCBI taxonomy): Eukaryota > Metazoa > Porifera > Demospongiae > Haplosclerida > Niphatidae > Amphimedon > Amphimedon queenslandica. The sequence goes on along the minus strand of NW_003546257.1, from coordinate 102,145 downwards.
TGCAATATGGACATACAGTATTATCAATACTGATATTGCATGTAGAGTAATGCATTACACGTAAGCATTATAATCTTATATGTACTACATATAAAGGGCATTATTGTGTACATTACATAGACTAAGTATTATATTATACAACAATTAAATATGCATGGACTACCACACAGACCAGATGGCACTTCGTAAATTAAATTCTATAAAAGAAGCTATAATAATTGGTTAGCCATTGAGGGATACATGAGAGGATTCACCATCAAGTCATGTGTTCAGTGGAACACAAAGGAACTCCAGAGATGAAGGAGTTGGAGAAAGAGAAAGGGAAAAGTATTATTAAGGAATGAAGAAGAATGTGAGGTTGTATAGAGAGGGAAATGAGATGAACAAAAAAGAGGAACTATATGGTATTATGACATAGTGTACACAAACTACACGTAGAAAATGACATCTACCATCATACAATAAAAACACAAATGCAGCCGTATAGAGTATAGGCTGACGTGAATTAGTATGGAACCAATGACACAGTACTATAAGCTGATTTAGACAGGAAAAAGAGCAAAGTCATCATCCCAGACAAACACACAAACAAAGTGACTTACACAGACACAATCCACTGGGAAACATAAGGAGGAAGAGATAGATAGTGAATGAATCAACACTTTGGAATCATTTCAACTCAAGTATAGTGTTAACATAAATCAAATTAAGGTATGACAACAAAACCCTCCAGGAGAGCCACGAGATGGGAGGGGGAAGATTAACCTCCTTGTGATGTAAGTATATCACATTAAGGGACAAAGAACAAGGACATGTGTCAGGAAAAGAAAACACTGATTAGCTTATGAAGGAACAACAAGAATCCTCAATACAGAGGGAAAACCTTCCCTTCAAAAGATATAATCACATACACAATGTACATGCAAGAATAAACCGAAAAGCATTTATACATGTACGTGCATGCTGATGCTCACCCCGTGTTAAGCCATATCTCTTTGCATTCGTCATCTGCCGGAAGCTTTAGCTTTTCGTCTCCACCAAAGTATGTCACGTAGAGCCTGTCTTTAGGTAACTTCAAAGACTCCGTGAGGAAAGACCAAGCCATCTTTATAGCTTCTTCCTAAAAGAGAATTTGAGGGAGAGGGAAAGAGGCATGAAATAAATTTTGATATAAAATAAATTAGAATTTTGACAGTGCATGACACTAAAATCAGGCATGCACGTACTGGAATATTTCAAAATGAAAAACAGACACACAGAGACACAATGGATTAAAGATGTAGGAGCATTAGGGTGACGAGATCATGTAACTCACAAAAACAAACAGAGTCTAGCGAAGCACTTCAATCAATGGATCCCACACAAAGAGGAATTGAATAATAATAATAATGATAATAATAAAGAAATTTAAAAACAAAATATCGCGTGAATTCACAAAGATTTGCAGTTTTGCATACACAAGTGAACATATTTGCTACAATCACACACACACACACACACACACACACACACACACACACACACACACACACACACACACACACACACACACACACACACACACACACACACACACACACACACACACACACACACACACACTTGAATTATAAAGGTACCAGTATACTATAGACATGTGAATGCTGGAATTGTAGATTAATGTACATACATGCATATAAAGCCTGCCATTAAGAAACTGAATGTAAATCTACACATAGAGCATAGGGTATAATACTGGAACCATAGCTGTGTGAGAGAAAAGCTATCTCTAGGCTAGAAGTATGTCTCCTTGTTTACAGCTACAGTTACCAATCAAGCCATCATGCTCAGGTGCTTAGCAACAGTAATGCAATTAGTGAAAGAAATGAAACAAACATATGACTATATTTGTAGAAAAAACTTAATACTCGCATCACATTAACAGCATAACATTATCATGAGGAGGCATATACATGCAGTAATATGTAATATAGCCTTAAAACAAGTGCCAGCTTAATAGGCACAAATACAGTATACTTAAGGCATGCAAATGCAGTAAAATATGATACGGCGTATGTGGGCATATAGGAAGGAAGGCAGAGCTCCTACAGATAGTGTTGTCTGTATCAAGTGATACTTCGAATAACTAATGGAGGAGGAGAGTTTGGTAATATTGCTCTAAAAGGAGGTCTCCTCCACTTAATATCAAATATTAAATTACAAACAATAAACTCTCGGATTGCAAGTGAAACACCAATTAAAACAACTACTGATGGGCTAACGAAACATTGCCTCAGGCCAGAGCCAAGGGGAGGAGTCTATGTAAACACAGACTGTGTTATGCTGTGTTATGCGATGGGCATAATACGATACTACAATAACAATGATTAAATAATAATACTAATAAGAGCCAGGCTGAATAATGCAGTGAAGCAGAAATGGCAAGACTTAGCATTGAGGGAAAGAAAGAGAGAGAGAGAAAACTAAAAAAATAAAAAATAAAAGACACTCAATACATCCTTGACAACACCAAGAGTACTCTTGGTCTATGGGCTACAGTAACTGCCATAGCAACCAATGACCTATCTCTAATAGTGCTAATTGCATGTGTGGTTTCACATTTCCTAGTATATGTAAGTGGAGATCTTCATGTACTAAATATATTCATAAAGACACTGGGTACCAGCTGGTGGTGAGTAAAGCAACCTATCACATTTAAAGTGTGTGGTGAGTAGGAGTGTATTCCTCGCTGATATGGAGAAATAAGCAATCCTAGTGGATTATGTAAGAGACTGTAATAGACTCCAATCGCTAGAATGAAATTAGTAAATTAGACCGTATGAGGACTTATAATTCCCACAGTACTACGTATACTGTAGACATGGATACACCTTAATGATACAAATAAAGTATCGCTCAAAAATCATTATTTATCAAAACACTATATTATGTAACAAGTGATCATCATGCGAATGCTTAGGATAGATACCATTTTGTGCAATTAAAATACCTAGCATAGTATGTTACAGTGGCAATAAACATGTATAGACATACACAATGAGAGAGAGAGAGGAGGTGGGGAGAGGAGAGGAGAGGGGGGAGGAGAGAGAGAGAGAGAGAGAGAGAGAGAGAGAGAGAGAGAGAGAGAGGGGGGTAAGGGTTAGATTAGAAAGATCTTTAAAGATGCAATAGTAAAATTCAATTACTCTGCAAAATTTCGTTTTTTGCAAAATCAAAGCATCAGAAAAACCCACTCACTTTGAAGTAGTCTCCAAAAGACCAGTTCCCCATCATTTCAAAGAAGGTATGGTGGTAGGTATCCTTTCCAACGTCATCAAGATCATTGTGCTTGCCACCTGCACGTATACACTTCTGGGAATTGGCAGCTCGGGACAAAGTAGCAAAGTCCGAAGAAGGATCAACGGTTCCTTGGAAAATGGGCTTGAACTTGAGGGAGGAGGAGGGAATGAGAATAATGATTACAATGATGACAGGTGGCGACAAAATAGAATGAAAATAATTGTAATTATAAGCCATTATACAAACTCTATAAAAATGCCATGCATTAATTTGGAGTAAAGCCACACAAAGCTCCCTCACTCGATCACATTTTATTCACTTGGTGATCATTTAATGGCTAAAAAACTTGCTAATTCCTGGTACACACATTAATACTTTGAGCAACGTCCATGTACTACATTTTTCATATAAAGGGACAAGCAACAGTTTTGCATTATCGTTATTCAATGCTGTTTTACAGACAGTTATTAAATCCATTATGATATAACATTAACTTTATAATTTATAAAGTTATAGTGTCATAGAACACTTTATAGTGTTCTTTATACAAGAAAAGTATGCTAACTATATACTTACCTGGTTCATGCCAGCATTTGTGAATAGTAGTGTTGGGTCATCAACTGGTATGGTAGACGATGAGGGAACAAATGTATGGTCCTTTGATCGGAAAAAGTCGATGAACATTCTACGAATATCTTTAGCCGTTAAAGTGGAATCCATTCTTGAGTGTATGTTTTAAACCGTGGAAACCCTAAAAAATGAAATAACGAGAGGAGGAATGCTGCAGCTGCCACATACAATAAATTAAAAATTAGCAGCAACATTTCGACGAAATGAGTCCAATACAATATAGATAGTACACATATTAATATACATAGATCATTTAAAAGACAAAATGGCAACAAAAGAGGTAGAATAAAATCATAAATAGATTCATTACAAAACATTGTAGTAAAGAAAAGCTATCATTATCATTTAACTCAATTACATTCAAAATATGAGTTGCATGTTGCCTGCAATATGCATACCTTGATATTTTCATTACCTTACAAATTGTGTACAATTTGTGTGAAATTGCAAATTCATTCCTCCAATTTTAATGCAATTAACAGCTTTGGCACAGCTGTTTATAGGGTAGATAATAATGTCACACAATTTGGGGTCATTAACAATTGTCCCGGATTGAATATTTATCATAATAATAATAAAAGACAAACATTGAGGACAAAATAATAATAATTATAATTAATGGTCTGGGACTATCAGTAACACATACCTCCTTCCACCATGATATATGCTCATGGAAAGTACATGTACATGTACTTAAACAAAATAAATAATAATGCTTGACCTGGCTTGATACTAAACATTAGTTATCATTATCCTAATGCATGCACTGCACAGCATGATCTCAAAATGTCCCACATGAACATACACAGAGAGTTCCTAAAAGTTCGTGTTCCAATATATTAGAACAAATGGGAAACCACACAGTCAAAAAATTATGGACAAATTACAATCATTAGTTTTATTAATTAGGTACAAATAATAATTATTAAAAAAAATTCCTTAAATTTGACGTCTAAAGGTTGCAGACTACACAAGCAATTAGTCCCTTCACAATAACCAGACTATATATAATCATGAACAATGAGACAACACTTTAAAGAGAACAATGGCTGCTACTAAGAGTCCTTCTTACTATGTTCCCACTAACTAACAGGACAAAGACTTATCACGTACGTGTGTACAATGACACAGACGCAGAACTATGATGCAATATATCGAGATATCGTGTTACTAAGAGAGAGAGAAGGGAGAAGAATTGGGGAAAGCCGATACAAGATACTAAAATGGTTTAGGGTTTCTCTCTGGGGAGCAAATAATTAAACAGGAAAACCTGTACAGCTTTGACTCACTTTCTTTAAAGTCCTAAATGAACAACAGGAACCCAGTAGAGGTTGCTAACTCAATGGTGGAAACATGTGAATGACATGTCGACACGCCCAAGTAAGCATTCCAGGCGTGGCAATGACTATAAAATGATCTTGCTGGCCATGAAGTTTCAAAAACTAAAGAGAGCAAGAGACAAGGGTGCTTAAACTTTACTGAAAACTAAAGGGTAAGTTTTTGCCCCTGCATTCATCCACCAGAATAATATTATTCAGGTGGTTTTCTCGCAGTACAGTTAGCTCTGTGCATGCGATGAGCCGGCGTCCTAGCAGCCTGGCTGGGCGCTTCATTTGTGACGCTATTGACATGTCTCTTTGATCATCATGTATAGGTATTGGTATAATGGCAACAATAAACTTCATCCTGGCTTTGGTCGTGGTCTTATGCATCATATTAATACTTGCAACTGCAGCCCCAGTTAGTAGTAATACTAACCAGACAAATACAACCACTACAGCTCTGAGACCCAACAGTACCAACACTACCAGCAGCAACAAGTACATAAGCCTCATTTTAAACCTCTACATCATTTATAACATGCATCTCTTTTGTATAGTTCTTGTAATTGTGAAGAGCCAAAAGGAGATCCAATCTGTGGCAGTAATGGCATAACCTTCCCCAGTGCAAGTGAACTGTGTTTATACAACTGTCGTCAAAATAAAAGTCTTACGATTAAATATGCTGGACGATGTCGAAGTGAGTCTTGTTACACCTTTTAAAGTAACACAATTTCATTACTTGATAGTAGTGCTAATTGCATACCTTAACATATTACATACAGTTATTAATTACACAACTCTCTCTCTTTCTTATCCATGCAGACTGTACTGAGTATTCACTCAATTTGAGTGTAAGGGGAACCAGCTCACAGGAAAGAAGGGACATGTTATTCAAATGTTTGGCAAAGACATACACACCTAGTGACCTTATATCCCCTCCTTACAAACCTGAGTGCTTCAGTGGGAATGACAACCATATCTTTAAGCCAAAACAGGAGAACCGCCTTTGTCATTTGCACTGGTGTGCATCGCCTGATGGAACTCCAATTACAGGAACAGTTAAATTTGACTATCAGCCTTTACAGTGTGGTAAGTCAATCATACTATATCCTATAGCAATCAGTCAAATTTTATTATTTTAATAGATGGCATTTGTACAGTTGGTAATGTAACATACAACAATGGAGACAAGCTTATGAGCTCGTGTGGAATATGGTAAGCCAATAATAGTACATTTGGGAAAAAATTAATGTCATTCTTTTTTTCAATAGTCAATGCACAGAAGGAACAATGTTATGCTATGAAGAATACTGCGAGATTGAAGGTATAAAACTGGCATGTTGCCACTTGTCACTTTTAATATACGCCTGCTTTATTTGTAGAAGATGACATTTATCTCCTCAACAGTTTAAAGATGGACATTTTAAAGTTCTTCATTATGCAATACCAACTCTCTGATGTAAGAGCTGAGGTTGGCTTGCATTACATCAGAATCCATACAATAGGTGAGCACATGGCACCATGCCTGCTAAAGCATTTTAACAATTAGAGGAATCTTAACATTCATTTACTTGCTTTCTATTAATTCCCATCTTTAGACATTCAAGATAGTGAAACCCCAGCTTTAACTAGCTGGAAATTCCAACACTACGACATGGACAATGATGAATCGCTAAGCCAATCTGACCTTCAGCACTTCTATGATGAAGTCTATAGACTTATAGGAACAAATTCATTCAAGAGTCACTTTGATCGCCTATTAGACGCAGATAACAATGGAGCTGTATCGAAGCAGGAGTTCAGGGATTTATTTATACTAGAAGAAGGTAAAGGAGTGCATAGTTATCAATGGCACTGTCATTATTGTATTTCTCTTTTCATTGCAGCTAGTGGATCTTTCTCGTCTTCTAGTGGCAGAAGAAGCGTGAACTAAAAAAATTAATCAATTATACGTACATCAGATGAGATGTCCACTACGAATCACTTTTTGGCACTCCCTGTTTTTTATATAATAACTATTTATTTATATCATACATTAAAATATTGTATTTTATTATTATTATTATTATCATTGATTATTACTATTATTAATAATTCCGACTGTACAATCTACAATGTCAATCAAAACTAAAGTGCTGCTCAATCATTATAGCATGCATGATGCCTTGCTGCATTTCTACAGTTTCGAGGCTTCTCTTAAACTGCTACAAAATTCACTCACTACAAGCACAACAAAGCTTGATGCATTATGTAATGGATGGAAACACACAAAAAAACAAATATTTAATTCAGAATGCAATTATTTTAGTGATCTCATCCTATTAGTTTATTCATTATCCAATTATAAAATACAACACGTGGTCTAGACTATAGGTGTGGCCAAGAAAAGAAACTAGCCATGGGTCGTAGCAGATCCCCAAATAGAAAAGGTACAGAGGTAGTGACTATGGTGAGGCTGTGAACACTGAAACTGGTTGTTTTATGTGAAGAATGACACAATAGGCTCGACTATTTACTACAGAAACCCAATTAGCTTTATCTTTTCCGTCTCTGTTGTTTATGTATATATATATACATAGGCTCAGAAAGAAGTTCAAGACGAGCGTCTCCATCCCGTGACAGAAAGAGTAGAAGAGATAGGGATAGAGGTGAGAGGACTAATCGATAATATGGGTATAGATTATTGGATGACTCAGCATTAATTTTATGCCTATGTAAATATACTAATAAAAATGTCCACCATTATACGTGTATTGTTAACATTGTGTTCTAAATGTGGGAGGATGCTATGAAGTGACATTAGGATCTTTTGAATGAGAGAGTTTTCACGTGTGGAGTACATCAGATCCCATCATTGTGGCCATTATGAGGTTTCCCTAGATAGCATGACGACTAGATCCCTTGTAGATATTTATTTTTGACGATTAAAAATATATTTATTATTCTTAATTTTTAATCTTACAAGTTCACGCCTATTGTTATGTTGCGTGGGTGAGTATTTTATCCAGACAGATTCTGACCATAATTTAATTCATTACTGCATGGCTAATTTTGTGTTTACCGTCATATCGTGATTAAATGCAATTTGAAAAATTGTTATTATACTCCGACAGGCCTTGTGGGTTTTTATACTCCAGTCTCCTCGTAGAAGGTACCATTAATGAGATTATGGGGTCACATGTGTGTATATATTGCATGTTAAGCTTATTCAATAATTTGTAACAAATACATTTTTAGCACTATTCGATATAATAATTTTAATAACAAGTGGAAGAACAGCAGTGAATATTTACTTATTTTTAACATTATTTATTTATTTATTTATTTCTGTAACTATTATTACCTTGTTTATGTTTTTATTGATGCATCCTCCCCAGCCCTATAGTCAGGATAATTGGAACATGGTGACATAATGCATTTAACTCATTCATTAGGATCACAATTCAATAACGTAATAGAGTTATCCGTGAACCTTTTTTGGATGAGTAGCCATGTTGCCAGCAAACACTTTTCCCATACTGTATTAGCACAGTTTGAAGGACAGTGCCAAACTGCCAATTACTATTAGTTAGTCTATAATTAGATGGTAAAGTTTTTGACTAATATTCATCGCCTTCTCTGTGTATGCTAATATCCTGATTGATTTGTTTTCGTCTTGGAATGCACCCCTAGTCACATGTAATTGCTTGTTTATCCCTAATTATCAATAGTTTTGCTTGTTGTATGATTGTACTTGTAGGATGTTTTAGGAATACCCTTACCCTTTATTGCTGGTGACATATACTTACATGTACATGTCAGGTTTTTGTGTACATGTGTTTGTATGCAAGTATTATGCTCATATTGGTAGCTCATATTCAGTTTGGAAATCCTGTGTTGTATATCTTGCATATTTTGCTTAAACAAGTGTTGCATTATTTGTTGTTGCGTCCCAACAAACAAAAGCCAATCTAAATTCAGGAAATGGCCCACCACCTATTTCTAACATACCTTTCACTCTCGTAATAATTTTTGACCATAAATGTGTCCTTAGGAAGAGTAGCCTATGTCTTCTGTTTGGTTAAAAAGCTTCATCAATTTGCTACATGGCTTTCCCCCCATTAGTTTGTATTACTGTAATCTAATAACTTCAGTTTAGTAGCTCCTGATGTGCTGTATAATAAATTGCATGTGACAGAGTTTAAGTCCAGACCCACAACCTGGCTTTAATTAAATTTTGTTGAATGGATTTAAACAATTTGTCACATTTAGCAGCTGTCAAGTGACTAGACTCCTACATTAGAGGCTGAGATCACCTGACATTATTTACTCTCTTGCTGTAATTAAGATTTCCCCTCAAACAGAATGTTGAAACGGGATTGTTTTGAGCTGTGAATAATCTACATACAGTGTCTATGCACATAATTATTGTAATGGACCTTGCATGTGCATGTACGTGTATGTATGTGTATACTCAATGAGATTGTTATAACTCTTGTGTATGATTTTAATGACTAATCAAACTACATTATGGTTGATATATTTGATTACAAAGTTCAACCAGACTAAGATTGACCTCTCATTGCCGTAACCTATTAAGGAGATTTCACAGGTTCGTTAAAGTACAAACACAATGCGAAATGTGATATCTTTAATCTTTATCACCATGAGACGCGAACATGTACTCACTTGCCTTGATTCAAGGTGTGTTAGTTATAATGATCCTATATTTGGCATCATTAGTCAATTGTGGCTGGTAAGTCCATGAAAGCTAGGCTTCTTACAATAAACAGTGGGCCCCTCTCTCTCTTTAATAGAAGGCCCAATCTGGAAATGAATTTTTTGATTGATAGTCCAATGGTGATGCCACTAGACTATAATGGATGTCTGTAGGCTTGTACAAATGTTTCTACTTCATTAGCTTTTTTATACCCTCCCGCTTCCTCACCCTTTCACCCACTCCCTCCCTCTGTTCCTCACCCTATGATCCTCCTTCCCCCCCTCCCTCTCTCCCCCTTCCTCCCTCCCTCTGTTTCTCACCCTATCTTCCTCCTCTCCCCCTTATTCCCTCACTCTCTCCCCCTCTTCAAGTGCGAGTAAATCAACCAGGCTTGTAATTATTTTCAAATTATGACACTAAGTGGTTTTAAATTAGATTTTAATTATAGGATCAAACAGAAGCCGCTCTCCTAGTGGACGCAGAAATCGCTCAAGGTCGCCTCACAACCGTTCAAGATCCCCTCGCAAGTACAGATCAAGGTAATTAATTTGTTTTACCTCTTCCTTTGGTCCTTTCTCTTTATTGTCATTTCCTGCTATGGATTCTCTCCTTTATTATAATCCTGTAGAAGATGTGTAGTTTTTAAAATCTCCACAACATATTACATTGTAAGTTTTTTTAATTGTTAGGTCACCTGCAAGGAGGGATTACAGAGACAAAGAAAGAGAGAGGGATAAAGACAGAGAGAGAGACAGGAGCTACAGAGACAAGTATTATTAACTTAATTATACACATGCACATGCACACACATACCAAAGGAAGGAAATAAAACTATAATACCAATCATTATCAGCACATTGCTCCAACTGGGAGAGTCCTTACCGCATGCATAACTCATTAGGTGCTCACTTTTGTGTGACTTCTCTTTGATTTGTATGGCATGTGTTTTATGATGCGGAGAGTGTCACTTCCATGCAGTAAAAATATCAATTCTTTCACTTAAGATGGAAGTGATGTCAGTGTGATGCAGGGGGAAATGAGATTGATAGTTTTTGATGTGTCTGGCTTGAGTCAGGTTGAAGATCATGACTGTGTGGCTGTCAGTATAGTTAATGATAACTAATTTCAATCTGGAAGGACCTCTTCCTTTCATCTTGCATTATTGCCTTAATTACTCTTTGTTTGTTTGTTTATGTTGCCTATATATGCTAAGTATAGCTCTTTTTTGTAGGTCGCCTGAGAGAATGGGCACAACTGTTGATGATTCCGATGAAGATGAGCAGAATTTAGACGGTCAGTTAGTTATATAACATGTTTTCTGATACATATTGATGTCTTTATGCTATGTAGAATGTTTGAGCTAATTCCGACTTAAATTTTTGGAGTTATGGCCATTTTAAAAATGGGCTGATTTCTGAAAAGTACCCTGTACTATAGCCCATGCTTTTTTTCCAAAAATGGCTCCGAAATCACATCCAATTTTTATTACATTTTCTGATGCATATTGATGTCCTTATGCTATGTAGAAAGTTTGAGCCAATTTCGACTTTAACTTTTTAAGTTATGGCCATTTTAAAAAATGGGCCAGTTTCTGAAAAATTCCCTGTACTATAGCCCATGGTTTTTTCAAAAAAATGGCTCCGAAATCACCCCCAATTTTTATTACATTTTCTGATACATATTGATGTCCTTATGCTGTGTAGAAAGTTTGAGCTGATTCTGACAGGAGATTTCGAAGTTATGGGCTTTTAAAATATTCTATTGCACATACATGTATATTGAGCCGATTCATGTTATCATTGATGTGTATTACATTGCAGATGATGGAAAAGAAATGCTCAAGTTAATGGGATTTGCAAAATTCAAGTCGACAAAAGTAAAACTAAGAGAGAGGAAGGAATAGAGAGAATATAAGAGAGCTATATGTAGAGTATATACATGTAACTTTAATTATTATGTGTATGTATATCATTGTTTCAGGGCAAACATGTTCCTGGCTCATGTAATGCTAGTGCTGCTAATATAAAAATTGAAAAGAAATACAGGTATGCCTAACACACACACACACTTATGGCCACACAACTTACACTATCTAATATTATTACTATGAAATGAATGTATACAGGCACATGTATGTGTCTATGTTTATGTCTGAGTACATGCTCTAGTAAGGGGCCACACGTGTCACTATTGTGGCTGCTGCATATTTTCAATGGAAGAACAGCAGTGTACTAGTGTAGTATATCAGCTATCGCACGCAATCTTTGTAACACAAGTCAGATAAGACTGGACACACAGCTGTTGCATAAACATATTACTTGTGCGCTGATAACCGACGAGCAAATACTCTTATTAATTAACATGTTTTGATTGCTGTAGTACGTATACCTGACAGTATTATAATTGATATAGTTCTGTGCTTCTTTGCCTCAATTAAAGGGATTTTTTCTTTGCAATTGTTTCAGAAGTAAAGCAATGAAATGATATAGCACAATGACTCGTTATATGAAATTAATAAGAGTTTGCAACTAAAACTGAAAAGTTCCCATTCTCTACATTGAGGAAATGCTGCCACTTAATAGCATCCTGTAGCCATGATGGTATCTATACTAGTCTGATCTCATTGGATTGAAATGCATTATTGAATCTTTAGTGACTAAATACATTACCAAGTACACTCACTGATTGACACTGAATGTTCTCTATTGACATTTGCATGGAAAGGAACCAGTCTCTTTCCTCAATCAGTGATATTAGAATACGAATGAGACTATAGGTGGACTTGTAATGCAATTAACTGCAATTTGTTTGCAATAATCATCTATAATTATTAAATATTATCATTGATCATCATGTATTATAGGCAATACATGAACAGAAGAGGTGGTTTCAATAGACCACTGGATCCCATGAAATAAAGGAAATCTCATTACAAGCCAAGCAATTATTATCATTCTTTTGTATTGTTAAAATGCTAGATTGTGTCATTTATCTTGTTATCCTTCACTTAATGGTCATTTATTCCTCATTATATTTACACTACTCATTTTTGTAACAGTTGATTGTGTGATTAAACTTATTAATTTTTCCATCAATGATTATTCTTTAATAACAATATGTGACCATAATTGACAAAAGGGCCCTTATGGCGGATTTTAAAATTGATCCTTATAATGGAAAATATCAACTTGTGAGTGCTTTGTTAGACAATCATTGTTTCTAAAAGTTTCATGGTAACTTTTTGCATCCTGTGGAGTAATTTTATGATAAATGGAGCTCAGGAAGTTGGATTTCTTAGGCTAGAAAGACAAATTTCACTACCCGCCATAAGGTACCTTTTGTCAATTATGGTCACATATTATCATCAACTTCTCAAACTATAAACCACAAAAAATCCTGCAATTAGAAGTGCACAATCCTAAACTCATTAACCCAATTTTAGTGCAGAAAATTTTTATTTTCCTGAAACTGTAACTATATTTAGAAGCATGAATGCCTATACAAACAATGATGCACAGGGGGGCATATATAAGTAAATATTAAGTGTAATTAATGACAAACTGTGATATACAAACACAAGGGCTGCATAAAATGTAAACAATGATCACAAGTTATAATAATCAATCATGGCCAGTCTCTTCAACTGGTACGGCCATTGGAGTGAACTCTTCTGTAGCTACTGTACCATAATTAACCAACTGACGACCAATCAAATATCTGAGAAAAAGATTTGAAGTATTAAAATGTTCATGAACAAACAGGACAGACACAACACGAAGTGCATGAAATCACCAATAAGCTGAACTTTGTATGAACTTGGCCAACTTCAGTACATAAACCACGTTGACCTTTCAATACAAGGAAGCTTATTGGTATAATATTATTATTATTATTTATAATGCTATGGAGTGCTTATTAAAGGAGGAAGAAGGCAAACAACTTACTCTTTATTCCTAATATTGGAGTATATCTTTGTGGACTGCTTCACAATTATTAGCATCATGCTCAATGCAACCAGCAAAAAGAAAGAAAGTGCATAGCAATAGCGATACCATAAGAAGCTCGTTGCATAGCTGGTTAATCCTAAAAATAATAATAATAATAATTATTATTATTATTATAACAGTGTATAAAGATTGCAGAGTTTTAAATGTGAATCTATATATGCAATAGTAAAATTAATAAGAAATAAAGAATACCCTGCAGTTAGTTGCATCATTACATTATATCACATTAAACACAGCTACTCCAGCAATACTAGGAGAATGAAGTAATGGACACTACAATGGGCCAGTAATGGATACTACATGTTAGTGAGACTGTCACTGTAGCACATGTGTCATGGACCATTGGCAAGATGGAATTATCATGAATCCTGTTTTCATCACCACATACAACATGATAATAGTACCGATTGCAGCTACATGCAGAGTCATTGTGCTGGTATTGAGTAACTAAATAGAACTTCACTACAATGGACTAATAATCATAAGAATGTAAACGATACAGTCAGTAATTGTTAGTTGCAGTTGCAAGAAATTTTCATGCACAATTGCATGAACATTATTCCAAAAACTAATAATATCAATAAATATATACAACATTATCCACCAATGCATGCAATACTAATACTGATATCATTGAGTAACACTGTCTCTTCTTGTCTAAATTATTCATGCTCAATTCTCTTCATTGGAAAGTCTAATATAGTCTAATGCTTTGATGCTATATAAAGCTTATGCATGGACTAACACAGCCTATTTGTGATTAAATATTCTCTAGTAATAACAGCTACACTAGAACATGTAAAGTGGTACTGAGCTGCAAGCTATAGCAGGAATGATGTATTGACTAGTACACAGAAGCCTTTCCTATACAACCGGATCTATTGGCTATGAATGCATTCAGAGAAATAGCTTCCTTAAAACATGTAGTGCAGTAAACAACACTGTCATATTAAGAATGTATCCAACCATGAGAAAAGGGAGATGGGCACTAATTACTCTATAATTTGCTCAATATACTTTATCCTGCTTTCACTGTCTCTGCTATGCAAACACAAATAAACACTTTACAAATAAACAAGTATGACAACAACATTCCATTCATATTTCAATTCTTCAATCATTTACCATTCCATCCATTCTTCCTCGTACATGTTACATGTGCATAACTAAACTAACCTGTCTGATAGAAGATGGTTATAAAGAACACGTAGGGAACTGATATGAACAAGAAGAGGTAAGAGATAACAGGCCATGCAACAGAGACTAGGACAAACGAGAGACTCATGTTACGGACGCCGCGTTGATAGAGTTGGTCCAGAGTGCGTTTGAATGACGTGTCTGTAAGCCAAATGACGCCACAGGAGCACTTCATGTGTAATAAGCCAAGGGCCCATTCCTAATGGAATAAAATGAGAAAAATAAGGAAATAAATGGCTAAAATTAAATTTAAAATGTAAATAAATAGCAAAAATAAAGCAAATAGATAACTATAAATTTAAGTAAATAAATGACAAAGGAAATTAGTTTATGACTCAATAAGTGATGCACAGCAATGCCTTGATATTATTAATGATCATTATAACAATCCATGGAATTGTCATAATATGTAGCAATCCTTTTGAAGTAAACATGGCTGCATCACACTTATTGCATTACGGAGTACATGTGAGTGCTCTCAAGTCACAGCAAGTGTCATAATCTACCAAATACAGGAACAATACCGCCAATTCGATTTGCATTCACCTACACATGTACATGCATAAATATAAACAAACACAATATCTACATGTAAGCAATACTAGCTAGAACACATCCTAATGGTATAATTCCCCTTTAAAACTAGTAAACATCCAGTAATGATGGAGTATCCGTTTATGCACGCATCATAGAGAAACCAGACAACACAAGACAGGGGTATTAAGAAAACATAAGCTTAATAGTCATTATTAAAGACTGTGTGATAGTAAACAGCATTAAATTAACAAACAAAAGTATTTGCACGTCCATACATGCACACAAACTCGGACTACATTAAGAAATGATAAATGTGTCACCTTTTGCGATAGTTTTGATTGGAAGTAATCAAGGATACAATTATGATGTAGTCAGTTTATTATATGGAATGAGAGCATAAAACTGGGACAGAGTCGAGCCAACCCCGCATACCAAATAAAATATCGTTAGATAACAATTGTCACTGACGCAATTGATATTGTAACTACATGTATATACATGATTGCATTAATATTTTTAATCCTTTGAGTTTCAGTATAAGATGCAAGGGCCGATTGAAATATGCTGTATCATTAACTCCATCATTTATTACATTGAACAAAATAAATGTAACACATACATGTACATGTATGTATCAAGAGTACATGATTTATTCACATAAAAACTCGCTGTATACATATACTGCTCTTATGATTAAAATAAAATGTAACACGTACATCAAGAGTACGTGAATTTTTTCAATGTACATGTACATATACATGCATACAGTATATGGATACAGTACATCACATAAATGTACTTACAGTGCTGAAGTAGGTGATAGGTGTTCTGTTGGTTGGTACTCTTATTGGAGAGATGATGAGTAGGTCAACAAGATTACCCAACAGTAATGGGATGACGATGAATAAGAGGAAACCAGCTATCGCACACTTCATACCCTAAAACACAATCAAAATTAATAAAGAGAAAATAATTAGACCAATTCATCGCTTCTTTGAAGTCACTCTCTCTGATCTCTTTGTTAAAAGTAACCAAAACATGTAAGTCTTCTTTGATTTATTATTATTATTCCATTCCCACCCTCTCTCTCTCTCTTTTTTAAATGCTATCTTCTTCCAGGAATATACCTGATAGGTCCAGAGTAGAAGCTGTTTCATGATGACACCAAATCCTTCTCTTGTCTTGGAAATGATGGCAGTGGCAACCCTCACTGTCACCCACACCACATACATACCAATAGCAGCTGTGTATATGTCTGGAGGAGCAATTAAACCAATGTACCCCATCAGGGTTCTACCTAATAAGACTAGAGAGGCAGAGGCAGAAGGTGAATAACTTAATAAAGTATGTGGTGATAGATGCAAGCAAGTACCTGGCCCAAGTAGAAATGCAGCACTGACTGTGATTATACTCGTTACAGAAATAAACAATAGAATAGTGACCTAAAAAGGAAAGAAGGGTACAGAGCACTAGAGCAGGACATCATTTGTATAACACATTTTTTATATGTATTGTTAATTTGTTATTTGTATATAATTAATTTTGTGGAAATTGCAAAGCACAGTATGTACAAATTGATGATCAATTGGCATGAAATTGTGAAGGGCAGATTCCAGAATCATTTGTTTCTCGTTTGTCAATTATACTCTTCCATGAAATGGTGGTAATTTGGCAATCATACAATTAATACGAAATAAAGAACCAGAAAAACTCGTTCCTAGGGTTAAACCAACTATACTTACTCTAAGAAAGAAGTATTTTGTTCTCAAGTAAGGTTTAAACGGAGCAAATCCTGGGCCAAGTACTTCAGCAGGGCCAGGATGTACAGGACCTTCCCAGTTAGGATCATAAGGTAGTGTCATTATGACGTTACCGTGCATATCAACAACCACACCCTAAGAGAGAAATAATTATAGAGAAGAATAGTGGAATTAAGAGTAATGATAATACTATTAAATAAATAATGCTTACCCCAGTCTGTGGGTTATCCAGTAAATATGAATCAAGTTTACTAAATGTATAATAAATAAAATAAAATAAATAAAATACAAATATTGTATGGAGAAGTACAATGTGGATATAATGTATGGCCTATATATTGCATAATGTTGCATCACACAATCATCCTCATTATATTTGGCAATTTTCTGGTAATAATCATACACTAATTTCTTCACCACAGATACACACAGTCACACAGGTTGATATTCAATAATCAACCCTGTACTATATATAGCTACACTTTCTGATACATGTTCTTACATGTGTATATTATATATTGTGTAGAAACATTAAAATTGGATTTTTCAAGTAAAATTACATTTTTACAGTAATGTACATGTAGGTCTCATAGTATGTCATTCACTTACAGTATTTTAGCCATAAATCTAGACCACATGATAACTCCATTCTTTATGGCTGCTCTTGTATTGGAGTGCTCAAGTAAAGTGGGTATTACGAACTGAAGCAGAATCAACTCCAACTGGACCTCTCTTATAGGACTCACAGTACTAGAAATAAATTCATAATTATTTTTATCATCAAAATTAAAAATACATAAAAGTATGCAAAATATTTATTTAATAATTGCATCAATATTACAGGGGTTACCTCATTAGCGTTAGGTTGTATGGCAAGAACCAAGGGAAGAGGTATACAACGAGACGACTTGGTATGTATATCAATACCAATATACTGACACCAAACATAATCTAATAATAATAATAATAATAATAATAATAATACATGTGTATGCGTTCAGTTATTATTTAGAATATATTTGAAAAAGTATTAATTCTTTTGTCTTACGTTAGACATTAGGAAGCGTCTGAAGTGCTTTTGAAATGGCTGACTGATCATCTACATGTAGGAGAGAGAAAGGAAAAAGAAGAAAAAAATAAAGTAAAAATGGAAAAGAAAAGAAACGAAAGTAAATGATAGAGAAAGAATCAAGCTTACATCTTGTATAGGATGGAAGTTTTGATCGTTAAGGTTCCTTAAGAACCACATCACCCCGGGACGGAGTACTTCACGGAGCAAGACGACAAACGAAGCAAAATAGAAAATGAATATCATCCCAGCCAACCAATGAAGAAACATTACAGTACCTAAAAAATAATAATATTAGTAATTAAAATTGCATTAAAAAATACAACAATTTAATATAATTTTTTGTAGCTAAAAAGTTAAATTTTTAAAGTCATTTTTTAAAAATAAAATTATTACCAGGAGCATAATTGAGGCTTGCTTGTCTAGCCTTCAGACTAGTGCCTAGTAAAGACTGCAGTACAAAAATTATTAAATAAATGAATTTATGTCTTTCACATACAAACGAGCAAATGTCCAGCCACCAGCCGCAGCAGAGTGGAAATATTCCAGCCTCAAGGAGAAGCAATGTTGATATCTTGAGGGCTAGGTAAGCCATACCAAGGAAGCTCTTTATTCTAAAAATAATATAAAAATAATAATCAATAATTAAAACATGTATATGTACATGTATGTGTATCAGAAAAAATTATAAAAATGGAGAATTCTCTCGAGTCATTTTTGACGAGATTTTGCCAAAATCCCTGTACTGTAGTACAGGGACTTTGGCCTGATTTTGAAGCAACTTAAAAAAATCGTAAAAAATCCAAACTTTATCAGAATCAGCTCAAACTTTCTACGCAACATAAGAACATGTATATGTATCAGAAAATATTATAAAAATGGAGAATTCTCTCCTAGTCATTTTTGATGAAATTTTGCCAAAATCACTGTACTATAGTACAGGGACTTTGGCCTGATTTTGGAGCAACTTTAAAAAATCGTAAAAAATCGTAAAAAATCCAAATTTGATCAGAATCAGCTCAAACTTTCTACGCAACATAAGAACATGTATATGTATCAGAAAATATTATAAAAATGAAGAATTCTCTCCTAGTCATTTTTGACAAAATTTTGCCAAAATCCCTGTACTATTATAGTACATGGACTTTGGCCCGATTTTGGAGCAACTTAAAAAATTCGTAAAAAAATCCAATTTTGATCGGAATGAGCTCAAAATCAGTTCAGTTCAAAAAATAGCCAAATAATAATAATAAATAGTCAAATAAATAAATAAATAATCTCACTTTGCTAATTTGAATAATCCAACCACATACTATGCATATATACATAGCACATCAGGCATCACAATCATTAAGAAAAATAACAAATAAAGTGGCATCTATAGTCCATACAATATAAAGGTGGGGAAACTACATGAACATATTACATTAGCATCTATTATAAGGTTAAATATATAGAGGATACATATAAAATAACGATAAGAATCATGACAATGACATAACCATTGATTGTGGAGAACAATATCCTCCAGTTATCATTCCATGCCTGCATAGAAAAATAACGATAATAAAAACAATACTAATAAAGAAGAAAATATTACAGTTACAAATTATTAATAATAATTATTAATATTAATAAAAATATACATAATTACAAAATATACATGTACACAGTTTATGTTAAATACCAGTTGGTCTATTGACAGGTAACTTGTAAATAGTTGGCCGACTTTGTTAGGAATAAGTCCTAGAAATAAATGGACAATCTCAGTGTATAGTGCATTAGTACATATTGTACTGGATTTACCAAATATTAATAATAGTGCAGTCATCAGTAGCAGCATCCACATCACATGTTCCTATAAATTAAGATATAAAATTTACACTAAATACGTGTAAAAAATTAGATGCATGTACCAAAAACTGGTAGGAGCCATCCAATCCTAACATCTGTAACAGAAAAAAAAAACAAAAAATATGAACTGATTGCGGAATGAAAAAAGTTGATTACTTTAGTTAGTTGATCAGCTTGCAACGCTTCAGCATTGGGATCTGTCAATGAAAATAAATATGAATATACATGTACAATACATAAAAGATGTCAATATAACATATCATTATGGTATTGGTATCACATGTTAATAAACATATAACATCTCAATGGTTTCGTGTTAATAAATGTGTCCAGGTGCTGCTGTGTACCTTGAGGCTCTCTGGCCAGCCCCACTAGTGCTTGACCAATGTTAGGTCTTGCTGGAGCATTCTGTCTCCTTCTCCTAGCTTCAGCCTGTAGCAAGAAAGAAGGCAGTGTAACTTTAGCTCCTAGCACACACATAAACTTATGAATGATGGTAAATGAAATTTAATAAATATGCAGTAAGTACAGTATAAAGGATACAGCAATACAATGCACATTTATCAATTTTTTTGAGCTAAGCAACCAAAAATATGCTGCAATCCAAAAATTTTTCCTGCTTGCTTCAAAATTATACGATAATACTGCCTATGCAATTATTTCCCATTTACTTGGTCTTGTTGGTCGTTGTTGTTATTCCTACCAGTGACCCGTTGGTACCAGGTAGGGATCGTCCTCTCCATTAGCACAGGGTGAGCTACCCTCACCTCCGCCATGTGACCCGCCATCATGGCCGCTTCATCTTCGAACTTCCGGTTATAAATTTGATGAGCAAAACGGGACGATCCAATCATGTCTCGCTCTCCCTCGGAGAGTTCATCGAGTGTGTCTGAATCAAGGGTCTCCATTGATAAGTAACTAAGTAATAAAAAGAAGTAGTATGACATGACATAGTAGATCTTGGCATATACATGTACATTATACATACATATGTGTATGTGATTCATGCTTGATTTCAAATCAATGAGATTGATTCAAATCAACGATGCAGGATTAACTCAATGAGTATAGATGAGCTGAGTCCTTACTGTACTATTCTCTCATGTTCTAATTTTTGAGACACAGTCAGCTCCATGAGTCGATTAGTAACTTCATCAAGCTCTGCCTCCAGCTCTCTCTTTCTTGATTCATCAGTGATTGGTACTGGTCTGTCTTGATGCAACTCAAACAATGTGGCTTGCTCTGGTGTCAATCCTGTACACACAAAAAATAGAAATAAGTCAATCATGCAAGAAATAAATATATGTACATGTACATGAACATTACTAAAAGTTAGAATAGACCAAATGTATATATATACATGTACATTGTACACATGAATGCAATTGGTTTTCATTCCTACCCCTTTCTTCTAAAGATGGTAATGGTGTTGCATCAACAATGGCAGCAGCTTCAGGAGGGAGTCCCACAACATCAGACGATATGATGTACTTCTTTTTCAAGTCCTCGACTATATCGTTCTTCCATTTCTCGATCCCTTCAATGTTCTTGAGTCTGGCTGCCTTCAGTGCAGGCATATAGTGGTTCATTGGTAACTCCAGCTGGTAGATCAACTCCATTTGCCTCTTTCTCAGCTCAACCCCTTCCTCGTAAAACCGTTTAGCAGTCGCATCTTCTAACTCTTTGATGAATTTCTATAAGAAAAATGCTAAATGTAGATACATGTACATACATGTATATGTATGTACAAGTACATTATATGTAAAGTAAATATATACATTATGTACAGTACATGCATGCATTATGTCATATAAAACAGACCTTTAAATCTAATGAATAAAAGTACTACTAACATGTATACATATACTATGCACACCTCGTTATCTTTCCTCCATTTTTTATTCGACTCGTTTATGCTAAGTCTCTCCGCCGTTCTCTGCCTTTTCCTCATGTCGATGTGTGCGTCATTAATCAGTTTAGCTTTCTCATCATCGGACATGTTGTCTCTCGGAGTCGGTTCTGCTTGCCTCTGAGCCTCTTGTTGATCAGCTGTGAGCCAGTCAGGGCCAGTGCCTGTTGTCAGCTGGTCCTTGAGCCAGACCAAACTTATGAAGGCCAAGAGCGACACAAAGACAATGAAGAGTCCAACTAGTCCCTCTAGGATCAGATTAGCACTGAAGAGAGAGAGAGAGGGAGAGAGGGGGAAGGGTGAGGAAGGAGAGAAATAGAATCAATAAGAAATGTAGGGACAATAAGGAAATAATAGAGTCATAATGGAGGGAGCATTAGTCTAATGTACTACTTACAATGTTATTAGCTCCCATGGCAGTGTTATGACACCCCAAAAGTCTCCTTTAAAAACGACGCAGTAAACTCGATCTGTCACAGACAGTGGTTAGTCACATTATGTGGAACTATTATTTGTCTTACATGTACAAACTGGTAGGAGGTATAGCCATGTGAAGAGAACAAAACAAAAATGGAACCATCTCTGTAGCCTTTGGTTCAGACCACGAACTAAAGTCTTGTATATGTAATTGACTGGCAGCCATCTTGGCATATCAGCTCTATATACTAACAATAGATAATAATGAAAAATATTACGTTAAAACGGAGGTTAAAATGGTATATTTACTTGATGCAAACTGAAACTTATAATGACAAAGCTCGCAATATCTACAATAACAAATAAATACATAAATAAATAATAAACTAAACTTACTCTTTCCTGCTGTGCTGGAGCCACTGCATTAAACTAAACATCAGATTTTAAAATTATATGAAAATATTATATATACTAACCAATCTTGATGAACATAACGTATGCTTCCAGTACACAGGCAAGGATGGAAGAGTGGCCTATCAGAAGTACCAGATAAACGGCACACACGACAAATATCTGTTTAAACACAATAGGATATACAGTAAATCAAGAAACAAAGAAAACCAGAAAAAACCTACCTTCAGCGGTGGCCATTTTTATTTGTGCACGTGACTTAAAATGTAAAGCCACGCCTAGTATTATCCAGATGATGAATTTTGGTGCAGTTTGGAGTTGAGTTGTATGCTGCAGCTCGGTATGCTGTGTTGTATGACTTGTATTTAAAAGAAGAGAAAGGTACTACAATAAAATAAAGCACAGTTATTTAACTTACTAAAAATGCCCCTCTATAAAGGCATATTAATAATGCTGCAACAATTCTTTAATTCTTTGTAGTGTTGCCTAGACTGAGCAGTGATATGATTATTATTATTATACTTAGCAATGTAGTCTTCAACAATAATTATTCTTACCTATAAAAGACATGTAATTCTGTAGTATTTTAATAACCTCCTTGTAGTGCTCTTAGCATCACTAGCAGTAGTAACCACTAGTGATCCCAGGCAGCGCCACGAGGAGGCTGCACTACATTGCTGCCCAAAAAATAGTAAAGGCCTGGGGGCGCCCCCAGGCCAAAAATAATAAAAAATAATAATAAATAATAATAAATAATAAAGGCCTGGGGGCGCCCCCAGGGCCAAAAATAATAAAAAATAATAAATAATAATAATAAATAAATAAAAATAATAAATAATTTAAAAAATAATCATAAATAATAATAAATAATAAACTACCTATGCCTACTGTTTCGCGTTTCTACTAGTACCAATATACAACCGTTTCTTACACTAACAAACTAAACTATCACCTATACCAATATACAACCATTTCTTACATGAACAAACTAAACTATCACCTATACCAATATACAACCATTTCTTACACTAACAAACTGAACTATAACCAATACCAATATACAACCATTTCTTACACTAACAAACTAAACTATCACCTATACCAATATACAACCATTTCTTACACTAACAAACTGAACTATAACCAATACCAATATACAACCATTTCTTACACTAACAAACTAAACTATCACCTATACCAATATACAACCATTTCTTACACTAACAAACTAAACTATCACCAATACCAATATACAACCATTTCTTACACTAACAAACTAAACTATCACCTATACCAATATACAACCATTTCTTACACTAACAAACTAAACTATCACCTATACCAATATACAACCATTTCTTACACTAACAAACTAAACTATCACCTATACCAATATACAACCATTTCTTACACTAACAAACTAAACTATCACCTATACCAATATACAACCATTTCTTATACTAACAAACTGAGCTATAACCAATACCAATATACAACCATTTCTTACACTAACAAACTAAACTATCACCTATACCAATATACAACCATTTCTTACATGAACAAACTAAACTATCACCTATACCAATATACAACCATTTCTTACACTAACAAACTAAACTATCACCTATACCAATATACAGCCATTTCTTACACGAACAAACTAAACTATCACCTATACCAATATACAGCCATTTCTTACACGAACAAACTAAACTATCACCTATACCAATATGCAACCATTTCTTACATGAACAAACTAAACCATCACCAATACCAATATTCAGCCATTTCTTACACTAACAAACTGAACTATAACCTATCTAGTACCAATATACAACCGTTTCTTACACTAACAAACTAAACTAGCCTATATCTACCATACCAGCCTATCCTGTATAACTATAACTTAGTTTTCCATCCTATGCTATAGCCTCTACTGAACCTTAGCTATGAACCAGAGTACCTTACATGTCACACAATGTACACGTTGTTGGTCTCTCTCGAAAATCCCATCTTTTAAAGGCACCAGGAACTAGCTATAAGGGAAGGAAGCAACAATTATAATTATATTGAAGTACATTTAAACTATTTAATTAAGTACATGTACTGTTATTAATTAAGTACATGTACTATTATTAATTAAGTACATGTACTATTATTAATTAATTAATTATTTAAACTATTTAATTACATGTACATTACTAATTAAGTACTAATTAAAGGGAAAGGTAGAGGTTGGAGTATTAGAAATAAGAGGGGAATTAAGAAAAGAGGAATAAAGGAAAGATAGAAAGGAGGAGGAGAAGGAAAGGCTCATCTTTCTACCAATCTCTCCCTCACTCTAAAGGCTCATGTCTTGTCATTCTCAGATGCTCATGTCGTCTAAAGGCTCGTCTTTCTACGACTCTCTTCCTCACCCTCTCTCTAAAGGTTGGTTTCTCTACTATTTGCTCTCCTTTCTAAAATGCTACGTCTTCTAAAGCACCAGGAACTAGCTGGGGGAAAGAAGTAATGATTGCAATTATTAAAGGAAAAGGTAGAAATTGAAGTACTAGAAATAAGAGGGGAATTAAGAAAAGAGGAATAGAAAAGAAAGAAAGGAAAGAGGAGAAAAAATACTTCTGACCCTTGAGTAATCCTGGAGTAGTATGGTAGACGATGAAATGCTAGTATCTTCATTTTTAATTACTTAATTACCATTCTTACCTACAGCGACAAGAAGGCATGCTGTATTTTGACAACTACCTGACCTCTCTTGAACACTGCAAACAGCAGTCAGTTTTGACTAACTGTTGACCATGCCTGACACACACATACATACATGATAATATCAATACATAATTATCCTACATCCCAGCACACACCAGGCAACATATCTCTAGTAATACTTGGTATTTAAACCTAGTGAGCAAGATGCTGCCAAGAATGAAAAACTGATCATTGAAGTACACACTAATGAGAGTGTGTATTCGCACACACCCCCACCAGTATGTTACTCCAATGCACCAGCTTTCCATTCTTGACAGCATCTCCCTCACATACTACTAGAAACATACTGCCTAGTGTATGACGGGACAACTATAAACAAGCACATCAGGCATGGCGGTAGGAACGGGTGGTGTCCTTACACTAGGGTCAACAAAATAATAATTTCACATGCAAAACATCGCGTATAAACGTGATGGCTCATTTCTCCAAGAGCCCGTGACGTGACGTAGCTATACACAAAGATATCAATATTATAATTATCATGCAAGGGAAGGTATGTGTGTGTTTACTAGCCGGGCATGGTCGGCCAGCCCAGCTAGTAATAAAGATAACATGCTGTGATATCCTCCTTTCAGTAAATCTCTCCATGAATCGTCCTGACTTTCCCTGAGATGCTAACTGCTCCCGACTTCCATTATTTGACAGCAGCGTACTAGTCTTGCTCTGCCCCTTGAAATGTACGAGCCCTGTTGAGACTTGAACGCTAAAATCAAATAAAACAGAGAACAAATTAACAAGGACTCAGTACACTATAATAACAATTACAATAGAACTACATGTAGCAAACAAGAGGCTATAACAACTGATGGCAAACAAGAGTAACAACTATAATGGCAAACTAAAGGCTATAATAACAACTGTAATGGCTATAACATTTTTATGCTAAATTTAAAACTGTATATCATTAGGACCTTACATGTCCATTGGCCCCCAGTTAATTGGATCAGTCTTTTCATGGGCGTGGCCTCCAAAATGGCGGGAACTTTAAAGAGTACATGAGGCCACATGTCCGCAATGAGAATCAAGGCTGCTAACCTGTATAAAAGAAAAATAAATAAATAATATAATAAAAGGGTAGAGAGAAAGAGGGAGAGAGAGAGAGAGAAAAGGAGAGCTAACCATAGCAGGTGTAGCAGCCATTGAAGAAAGAGGTCAAAACCTGCCATGACCTTTTAGAGAAGACAGCTGAGAGGAACCAACTGCTGTTAACTGTTAACCTGTAAAGAAAGGAGAAATATAAATGAAGGAGTGTTTTAAAGAGACAAGGAGAGAGAGAGAGAGAGAGAGAGAGAGAGAGAGAGATGAAGTAGCCATGACTAACTGTAGCTGACTAGGAGTGGAGAGCTTTTGAAGACTGATCCGTTGGTGCCAGGAGAAAATGGAAGAAATGACCGGAAGAGGAGGGAGAGCTCTTTTTATAGTCACTGGGGCTTTCCCGGGAAAGGTCCTTACCGCGCGAATCTGATTGGTCAGGTCTATTGCTCCACCCTCAGCACAGTCAGCAATTTTGAGTTTGACCAAATTTGGTCAAAAAGGCCTCTATATCACGTGAGCTCAATTCAAAGGCGTGGCTAGTTATTAAAGCTAGCGTTTTTGCAATTTCGTGGATTTGTAGTTTTAGTAATTCAGAAAAAATCCAATTTTGATCTGAATCAATCCAAACTTTCTACACTGCATAAAAACATGCATATGCAAGTACTGATTATTACCAAGAATGAAAAACATGATCATCAACTAAATAATTTCTTACTAAATAAATACATGAGACTAGCTGTAAGGATTAAGCACCTTACTTTTGCAATAAGCATTGCAAAGCAAAGACAAACATAAATTAATAATAAAAAATTGATGAAATTATGGAAAAATATGGATTGTCTTCTTGAAGTGAAATGTAGAATGTCCAAGTATAGCTGACCAGAACTGAGAAAGAGAAGTATCATCTTCTGGGCCATGTACTCTTGACTGGGCCAACCTCTCTAAGACTACACTAGTGCTTATAAAGCATGCATTAGGAAAAGGCTATTGTGGGTTGTACTTAATCATATTCATTACATGTATGACATGTACAAGTACAACATCATAAGTACATGCACTATCTGGTAGACACTATAGGCACTTTTTATGGTAGCATTATGGTTTGGAATATTACTATAGTACTGTAGACATTGACATTTTAAATGCTTAAATTAAAAATATAACCAATTCAATGCATACAGCTGAACACAATAACCGTATAAGATAAGACTATAAAAGCAAGAAATTAGCATATGTCACATTATCACTTTCTAGCCACAGTAACTTGAATTATCATTCCAGCAGGTACAGACTTGTGAGTGACTGTAATATAATTTGTATCCTCTTTATTCCAAGTAGCTGCATCTGATGGCGAAATTGTGACCTCAAATCCTCCAGGATAGTGCTGAGCTTCATTTAAATATATCTGTTATAATAGTTCATAAAAGTATCAAGTTCATATTTTTGTACTTCAGTTATTGTTGAGGTACAACTTTCTGTCACTACATAACTCAGTACAAATGTGCTTGTTTTTGAATCATATTTCATGCTAATAGTTTTTCCTGCAACTGCTTGTGCATAAGTCCGGCTTATTAACTAAAATAAAAGGGCAGCACTAAAATTATTTTGTATCATCATAAATTATACTTACAGCAGTTACATTGGCATTGATTGAACCATTACTGAACCAGATTGATCCAGAATCACCCTATGCATAATAATTATATCAAATCATACTTACATAACTAGACTCACTGCCCTTTCAAAAGGAAGGAGTCTATACAATAATATAACATACTGTAATATCATAATAAGGTTTGAAGTCCCAAGCCATCCATGACTATAGAAGAGTGACAATAAATATATATATCAATGTAGCTCAACTTGTAAGTGCTTGTTGGCTTCATCCATTACATTTGATGGATTAGAGCTTGTTATAGAGAACTCAGTCAAGAAACCTAAAATGATAACAATAAGGAGTGATAGTTGAAGTTAACTATAGTTACATACCACCACACTGGAGTCTTTTTAGGTCCTTCATCCGATAATCAAATGATACGGATGCCTCAATCTATAGTTATAAGAGCAGTAATATATATGATCAAGAGATCAAATTAGTTTACATCAGGTGGAATGTAAAAGTGATATGAGAGTACACTCCTGTGCTCATTTCCCTTGCCACCAGGGACAGCCTCAAATCCAACTGTCCATTCATCCCACGTGACTGATTCAAAAAAGACACTAGTCATGGTGTGAAATGTTAATTAAAAACTATGAATTTGGTGAACTTACTTATGACAAGGGTCAACATTCCATATTGCAGTACTCAGCTACAAGATAAGGGCATACATTATAACAACTATCAATGTATCTTACAGTGTCATAAACATGAGCTAAGTTCTTTTTATCTGCAACTTGAGGCCAGGCTAGTAACGGGTCACGATAGATATCTCCTAAAATTCAAAACAATTTAAAGTATGTATTGAGAATTTATAAAATACCAGCCCATGGCTCGTTGATAAGTTCATAGCCAACAACATTTGAAAAATTTTGGAATTCAGTGGCAACTTTGACCCAAAATTCTTTCAGCTCATCCAAAAGACCTTAAAGGAAAATCCATCAAAGTTGCAGCATTCCTGACACATGAAATTACCATTTTTGTTGTCATAAATCTGCTGGAACATTGCACTAGTTGCTTCAGTTGGATAATACTCAGCCCAAGCATGCTTAGCACAATCCTATAACAAAGAGACCGTACACTCAATTCAGAATAAAATAATAATTATTTACTAACCTCTGACGTTGGATGGCCTGTTGCATTATCAACTATGTATGGACGAGATAATGGTTCTGGGAAATTCTTAGCAACTACATGGAATATGTTAATAGCTTTAATAATTAATCCAGTAATGATACCTTCTGGATCAATGATCCAATCTGGAACTCCTTCTCCACAAAATCTTGCTGACAGTACATCTTGATGCATGTCAAGCAATATGTTAATGCTGTAATTAGCAGCCCTATTTTATAAAGTATTAAAATACTGACACACATACATATGTACTACTCTTACTTACTTGTTAACTATATCTTTGGCAATGCTGAAATATGTTTCATTGAACTGGTCTTTGACAGGCTCAGCTCCTGGCCACATCATTCCAAGCCTACACAACATGTACATATTAAGTGTTACCACTAATAGAACCATCCCCCTACTCTGCTAATTGCTGTACAATTGTTTATACATTATACAGGATACTGAATACATTGCTCAGCTAAAATGACATTGACAATGTAAATACAATCATACCTTACTACGTTAACACCAAGTTCATTCAAAAGTTTCATGTCTTCATCAGTAAATGACCAGTCACTACTAAATTTCTGAGTGTTTGGGATCCAGGGTGGTCCTTTCACAACGACATTGATCCCATGAAAGTATCTCTCTCTTCCAAAGTTATCGACCATTTTGTTTGTAGTGGTATTCACATTGTAGCACTCAATTTGATCTTGAGCTGAAGATAAGCCAACAGAAAAGAGCTGCAAAAGAAGAAGGACATAATAGCAAAACATCATCAGCTTTTTTAATGCAAAATACAGATTCAGCAACTGAGCATTCTTTTCCAATAGTCAGCTAATTTTAATTAATAACCACACCTGTTATTGTTGTGGGCGTGGTCACAAAATGGCGTCCTGGAGGAAGGCTTTGTTTTCTATTAGTCCATTCATTGCAAGTCATAGAGTACCGTCTTTCAGACAGTCGAGAGTATTTTCAACATCTTTTACTTCTACTCGAGCCCTTAACAAGAGATATGGTTGGGTATATAGCAGTTTTCACAGACTACAAAGTAGTCAGACAGCATCCTCAACTCAACCCATAACAGAATTGTCCCTCTCAGACTCTTGTGTTAAAGTAAGGGATTGATAAAGAGGGTACGATACTTTATTATTAATTTATAGAGACTATTAACGGTATCAGAGACACCAGACACGATGCTAAGAGTGATGGTTGAAGGAGGAGGTTGTTCTGGCTTTCAGTATAAGTTCAGTTTCGACACTACAGTTAATAAAGATGACAAGTGAGGCCAGCTTAGAATATGATATGTTAAATACAGCTATAACAAAATCACGTCAATGTTTTAAAAGAATTCTTTAAGAAAAATTTAGATTCTCATTCAGATTATAATCAGGGTTTTCCACAAAGCATGCTAAGTGAGCTAAACAGCATGAGCTGACAAGCACTGTGTAATAATCTATGGCATTTTGAGAAATTTTAAAAATTCATAAAAAATCTAATTTTGATTGGAATCAGCTCAAACTTTCTACACAACATAAGAACATGTATATGTATCAGAAAAAATTATAAAAATGGAGAATTCTCTCCTAGTCATTTTTGACAAAATTTTGCCAAAGTCCCTGTACTATAGTACAGGGACTTTGGCTCGATTTTGGAGCTACATGTATGCCAAAATTCTTTGGGAAACCTTGATTATAATTTAATTATTGTGTCTGATAGCATGCTTTATACAATTTTAAAATCATAGAATAGAGTTTTTTTATATAGTGTGTGTTTTGTTTTTAGGATATTTGAGAGAGAAGGTGCGCGTGTAGTCATTGATGAACTATCATTAAGCTTTCTCTCAGGATCAACTATAGACTATCATCAAGAAATGATCAGATCATCATTCAGAGTTATCGGTAACCCTCAGATGGAGATGGGCTGCTCTTGTGGTGCCTCTTTCTCTCTAAAATAATTTTTATGTCATTTTTGTACTGTTTTTTGTGTATACAATTGTATTATTATTATTATTATCATCTGTCTCATTATTATTTATTGAGCCACTCCCTTTTAGTTGAGCCACGCCCTTCTCGCCTAGCAACAAAACTTAACGAGGCAGCATGTCTAGCATAAGCAGCTTCCTGGGCTCAAAGTCCTTTTTGGAGTCCAGCACCCTCAGCTCGGACATATTTGGGACAGATGCGAGCCTAAGGATGAGTCTGGAAGTCAAACAGTACATAAAGAAGATTAGCAATTGGTACAAAGGCTGGCATAGATGGCAAAGGAGGATTGTGATATGTCGCATGGTGGAGCATTGTTCTACGCCTCATCTCCAGATCCTCTCTACTTCACTGGAGCCAGTCCTCCATCTTGACTTTGCCAACTCTCTCAACCCGCTAATGGCTGCACTACATCAGGAGGGCTCTCATTTATTCAAGATCCAGCGAGCAGCAGTCATTAGGGACTCAGCTGACGTAAAGAAACAGCGGCCCAAGCCTCCAATACAGGAAAAGACTAAAGAGATGATAATGGGCAGCTCTCGTAAAATGGCACTCTCTCGCTTGACTCCAAAGAAAGAGAAGCCAGCTCCGCCTCATGTGAAAGCAGGAGAGGCCATGTTCAATAAAGAAATGAACTCAACTGGTGCAAGAAAAGTTAAAGAAAAACAGCAGACCCAGGTCTTCTTTCCAGCCCTTCCTCTCTCGCACACGAAACACAAGCCCTCGCCTGCTTCGTCTGATAAAGGGCATCACTTTACTTCTCTTCCTCCGATAGAGAGAAAGTTTAACTCGGTACCAAACATTACTGTAGTTAATTCGAGACATGGAGGGAAAATAAAACCAGCTAGACATCATCCACGGGCTATCACTCTTCAGCACACCAAAGACTTGAGCTCACAGCAAGAGCACTGGATATATCAGAAGAAGAGGCTGGAAGCATTCAAACTCCAACTCAACATGATATCTGAGGTAAAGAATCTAAGACTTATGAATGACATGCATGTACATGTATTGCTTGAAGTTATGAGTTTGCTTTTTATGTTAATTTATAATAGTGGATGACTGAGAGTGGCCATCAAGATATCTCTTATTTGCTGTTGGAGCTGATCAAATTGTGCGATGAGGAGTTGCTTGGTTACTTGGTCCAATGTGTTTATCAGAAGTGAGAATCAGAGTTTATTTATCACCTATTATGACTTGTACTCTTAATATAGACTTCAAGCACACATTGGTCTTAACAGCTTCCCTGATCACATCCTGCTCAAAATATTCTCTTTCCTAGATGCTCCTAATCTCTGCAAATGTGCCCTGGTGAGCCTTATATCTATATTTTATTTATGTATATGCATCTACATGTACATCTATACTTAGGTATGTCATAGATGGTATAATCTTACCAGCAAGCAGGAGCTATGGAGAGGTCAAGTTGCTGCACTAGGCTATAGGGAGAATATTGGTAACCTGGTGAGATCCATTGAAGCTGTCAGAAACTATATTGATGGCTCTACTCCGAGGCCACGCGTTGTGATAGACTGGAAGAGAGCTTATAGGGATCTCCTGAAACTAATGTCAAGAATCAAAACAATAGTTATCAATAAAAGTAATACCAATACTTAATATATTTAATATTATACACATACATTTAAGCTGTACTGTGTACTTTTAAGTAATGAATATGATTGTCATTTTTCTTTTAGCAATGGCAGTACTTGAGCAAGAAAAGGAAAAGAAGGAAGAGATGATATTAAGGAGTCTCACTCCAGCTCAGCTGAGGGCTACAATGACGCTACGAGAAATGCTTGAAATCGGTACATAAATTAAATATAACTATTATACTTGTATGTACATTGTATGTTGTTGTATTATCATTTAACAATTGAGCTTACGATCCCAATAACCAGCTATGTGTAAATGCAATTCACTATTTTAATCAAGATTCCATCTGATTGTAATACTGCATTGTACCTTATTAATACCTGCCCATTTTGTAGTCATGTGTGTACATTCATGCTTATATTGTTAATGTATCAATTTGTCTCTTTATCAGCTCGCTTTGCTAGCGGAGTAAGTGGGAAGTCGTCCCGGGAAATCTTGCTCTCTGCTCCAGAGAGCACCATCACTCAGTGGAGGAGGGAAAAGAGGGAGAGACTAGAGATGGAGGCAAAATTGAGTTTTTCAGCCATTGTGGCAGGAAATAAGTCTATAGAGAGCAGCGCAACAGATAAAGGTATTTTTAGTTCCAAAAATGAATACTTATAGTGTGTGTACTAATATTAGCTGAATTAGCAAGGTTGGTGAAAGTGTTAAATTTTAAGAGTGTTATAATGGCATTTTTTCAGAAATTAATCAGCCCATTTTATGGACATCATTAAAATTACTAAGAAAGTGTTATTAATTGTCACATATTTTGTGACAATGGAACTAATGGGTTTTGCTTGTCACGGATTTCGTGACAATGGAACTAATGGGTTTTTGCTTGTCATAGATTTCATGACAATGGAACCAATGGGTTTTGCTTGTCACGGATTTCGTGACAATGGAACTAATGGGTTTTTGCTTGTCACGGATTTCATGACAATGGAACATTGCATGTTCTTAACATTGCATAAGAAGTTTGAGTGAATTTGTTTAAAATTGGCAATAGTACTTTATAATTGACCTCATGTCTAATTTTATGTACACTGTAGATATTCGTGTAACGTGTACTACAACTACCTTAAGTGATGAATCCTATTACTATGATACTTATGATCCTGGCAAGATGTCGCCAGTATTGACACAAAGAAACTCTAAGAAGAAGATCCCACTCAATGTCATACCACTGGTTGAGTGTGCAACAGACATAAGACCTACTGTCCCTTCCCTGGTAAGAAGAAAGAGCCTTATTCTCTAATACTATTACTACTTCATACTTTAGCCTAATCCTGACGGGATTGAGAGCCTCATACTAGCTGGTTATCTCTCCCCAAAGGACAGGCCAAGGCCTGGACGAGTAAAAGGACTCTCCTTTGTGGATAGAATAGCTGTAAGTGATTCAATATTAATAATAGTAGCATTCTAGCTAGTAGGTATGTTCTTGGTATAGCTTATGATGTGCATTTTGTTTTATGTTGATAGCCTCTGGGTACATCAGTATTGTGTGTCCAATGTGATGAGAGGAAGATAGTTGCTGGCTGTGCTGATAGGCTCATTAGGATCTATGATATTAGGAGTGGTCGCTTTGTAGCTTTACTGGAAGGACATACTGTAAGAAGAAAACAAACAAATTATCATATGACAACATGTACACATACTTGTAGGGTAGTGTCCAGTGTGTACAATTTGATGAGAATAAGATAGTCTCTGGCTCGTGGGACACAAACTGCATTGTGAGTGTGTACATGTACTAAACTCACATCAAGACTAATATACATGTATGTACATCTATAATTATGAGTATGTAGGTTTGGGATGCTATTCATTTCGTGGCATTAAAGACATTAGGAGGTCATACGGACTGTGTCTCGTGTCTTCAGTTTCATGAAACTATACTGTAAGATTGAGACAATGTAATAAATGTATACATGTATGTTCATGTATATATAGTGTGACTGGTTCTCATGATCAAACATTGAAGATTTGGGACACGCCTTCCTGGCTGTGTTTAAGGACAATCTCAAATGCCCACTCACGTAAGACACTTTAATTAAAATAATTATAATCTACACACTCCTTATATAGAACCAATTACTTGTTTATTTTTCAATGGACTCACAATAATTAGTGGATCAGAAGACAGGTATGAGTACAATTATTTTATTTATTGTCACACAATTGTCGTCTTTGTTTTCTAGCAATGTAAATTTCTGGAATGTCCATACAGCTGAGAATCTCGGTTCCCTAGAGCACTATAATGGAGTCACGTCTTTGAAACTCTCAAAGCTTCTCTTGGTGACTGCTTGCATTGATGGAATGATATATTTATGGAACGTCACTACTCATGGACTGCTCATGCAGTGGAGTCTAGAGTCTGACATCATAATTGTTGATATTTGCGTTGACAGAGGGAAAGTATATGCTGCTGCCAGGTAATAATTTGGCATTAAAACACATTCAATTTCTTCTATTAAGTTTGCTTAGTTTTGAAATGTAATTTTATATATATTTTTTTAATTGGTATTTTAGTGATGGAGTGATTCATGAATGGGATATAGCTACAGGTGCTTGTGTCAGAATGTTAAAAGGACACTGTAGACCATTGACAGCATTATGGGTCAGTAATAAATACAGAAATATCTGTTAGTATGAGCATTTTTCTTATACATGATACATGTAGGTTGGAAATTATAAAATTGTCAGTGCTGCTGAAGATCAAAGCCTTTGTGTCTGGCAACCAGAGAAACCGCCTGTTCAAGTAAGTATTTATTGGATTGTATACTAATGTATTCATATCTTACAGGGGGAAGAGGGAATTGAGAAATTCTATTCATTTGTTCCAGTAAAAACTGTCATGTTGTAAGAGACGATTCTTGTACATTATGACTAATTATTGTCAATTCATCAATTTAAATTATTGCAATTAAATTATATAATACTGTGATCTTTGATTAATGATTAATTTAAACTTGTAGTTGCTTATACTGCAAAGCATGCATACAACGGTATCTGAATTTCAGCAGTGAAGTAGTACTGCTTGTACAATAATTGTTCGTAGAATTTACACACATCTGCTGGTAATTTATTTTTGTATTGCACTTGATGTGTTATTCATCTACACTACACAGCTAGAGATAGTGTAACAACTTGTTATTCATTGGTCCCTAGACTGATCTCTGATTTCTCCTTATGGATACCAGTCTTTTAGCCCTACAAAACCTTTTAGATACAATTTCCACTGTATCCAAAGATGTATCGACTGAGATTGCCAGGAGACCACACCAGATGACACAAATTAGGGCCATGTTTGTTCGTCTAGATGCTTATTATGGAAAAGTCTATTATCTAGCAAAGTACATTTGTGACGAGGAGGAGTACTTGATACAGGCTGTAGAGGAAGGCAAGGCAGAGGATATTCAAGAATTTCTTGGGCAAGTAGCTGCCAAGGCAGAAATTTGTGAGAAAGACCTGGATAATCTTATTGAATGCCTTAAAAAAACTCTTCTGCAGCAAGATGGAGACCTCAAGAGGAAAGAAGATGCACAGTCAACAAAAATAATTGGTATTGGTACATCTATAATTGGAGTTATAATACTAACAGGGTTTGGACTACTTGCAATAAGTTCTAAAGGAGACACTAGAAATCTTGGTTTTAAAGGATTCGTTGCTGCTCTTGCAGTTACCTCAGCTGGGATTTTTGTTGCCATAAAAGGATCTTCAACAAAATCCAGCAATCAAGATGATCACTATTGTACTTTATTTGCCATCGATGAAATAAAATCATTCTTTAGTCAAAGTGAGAGTAAGCTTTGTACAGCTAAGAATCGTCTAAAGTCAGCAACAAATCTCATTCAACCTCAGTTGCAAGACAGTCGATCTGTCAAGAGTTCGCTTGTTCAGGACATAAGAGGTATAACAGAGAGTGCTCGCTCTTTGAAAGAATATTGTGAAGAGTTTAAGGATACAAGTAATCTTGAACATTTCATTTCATACTTCACAAGCAAAAAACACAACACTATGTAGCCAGTGATATGCATTTAGTTAGTTTATGTTATTTGAACTGAAATGAATGCAATTGTCATAATTA
This sequence comes from Amphimedon queenslandica, assembly GCF_000090795.2. NCBI lineage: Eukaryota > Metazoa > Porifera > Demospongiae > Haplosclerida > Niphatidae > Amphimedon > Amphimedon queenslandica. The sequence continues at coordinate 64,770 of NW_003546257.1, read as the reverse complement.
TTGTTTTTGTATAAACTTTGTCAGTCATTTGTCATCATTACAAGAGCACTTACTCAGCAGTAATGAATTAAATTGTTGAAATATGTAAATAAACATGTAGCAGTTATAAAAGCTGAGATTAATAATAGACAAAATATTTAGATATTAAAATTTTGATAAAATTAAAAAATAGCCGCTATTATAATTATTTCAATAAAATTAATTATTAAAATTCCATTTGGTCATATGACCCGGCTAAGCAAGCCACTACTCATGATGTTGGTAAACTAATTATTCATGACATCATTCTTCATATATGTCACTCTGCTCAATTAGCAAATTACTCTGAAGATCATACTTGCTTATGCAGCAAACTTTAAAAGCAGAATAGAGCTAATATCACGAGTCCTGCTACTATTTAGTACACCTATGTGGTTAGTGTTGTCTGTTTTATCATTTTTCCCACCCACTTTAAGAGTAAGCCTTGACTTTGCTTGTTTTGGGCATGGATCTACAACTTCAGTGTGATTCACTTAAGCCTATTGAGGAAATTTCAGTTGAAAATCTTGCTGAAAAAGTCACTGCATAACTAAGAATTACAATCCAAGCACTCCCAGATACTTTAGAGTTTCAAAATACCAGCAGTGGTCCACATGACCAAAAAGTAACTGAAGCCGTTCAAGAAGCTCAAAAAGCAGTCGACTCATCTTTCATAATTGCAAAGGATTATGTCAGCAAGGTTCACTTACTTGCCAAGTACATATGTGATGAAGAACCATACACAATCAAAGCAATTGAGGAAGGTAATGCAGAAGAGTTCAAGGACTACCTTGAAGAAGTATTAGAAAGGTTGAAAAGATGTCAAAGCAATTTTGAAGCATCTATAACATTTATTGATAATAACACCAAAGAGTTAGATAAACAAAAAGAACAAGTTGAAGAAAGAAAAGCAATTCCTACATCAGGAGGAGCAACACTAGCTGCTGCTTTAGGATTAACAAGTAGATTGACTACAGGGCACTGTGAGAGAGCACTCAAAGCAATTGAAGAAATGAAATCTAATCTCCAGAAAATTGAAGAATCATTAAAAACTGTAAATGCAGCATTGATGGCAGAAATTGATCATAATTATACAGATATATCTGATTCTAAGCTTAAAAAGCTTAGCGAAAATAGGGGAGTAGTCAAACGAGCTCTAAAAGCAAAGGTAAAAGAAGTAACAGAAGGAACAAATCGTTTAAAAGAGTACTATCAACCTCTCAATGAGTCAAAAAACCATAAGGAATTTATACAGAGGATTGCATCTACATCTTAAGATTAATGCCCTCAGTCCTAAACTAATTGGAATTAGTTTGAGCAACATTTTAGTGTAGTTAGTTTTGTCATTTGCCATAACATTAATAACTATTAATAATTTTTGTTAAGTTAAATAATCTTATTCTTTTATTTGTTTTTAATATAAATTATTGCACAAATTATTGCTTAATGTACACTCTATCACCAACTTTAATGTTACCAGGTGCAATGATACCATAGTCAGCTCCAAACAGAGGGCCACCTCCTGCATAGCGGCTGTTCTCTACTCCATACACTTGCTCATAGCTCCTGTATGTACGGAGGGTTTTCAATGGCTCTCCATCAGAAGACTTGACTCCTAACTCTTGATCTACTGTTGTCACTACACATCTAAACAAAAAATATCATTAATATATTACTATTATTATACAAAGACATTTATAATAGTCAATTGTTATAGAAATAAATATACATTAATAATGTTGTACTGACCTTTGACCTGGTGTTATTCCACGAAGTATGCAGCTGTCTCCTATTTTAATCTCTGACCAACAATCCTACAAGTATATTAATATTATATAAAATAAAGTGGTACAGACTAACCTCTTCATGAGGTGGACAGCCAGAAATGATGATGTTGGGCCTGAAACGAGTCATAGGAACAGGTTGAGCTAGTTTGGCATTGAGTTTGTTCAGAGACGACTGAGAAGCAATGAAAACTGGAGCAAACTGAGCAAAACTAGTCTAAAAAAATAACAAATAATAAAATAAACTAAACTATTAATAAAAATAAATTCTGCTAATAATATAATTATTATTATACTTCATCTTTTGGCTGGCAGATATCAGAGTATTTATGATGATCAACTAGTTTCCTTGGCTTTTGATCAGGTGACATGTACTTAATCCTGCATCCCTCAATACCAGTTAGACGAGATATCCAGTCAGCAGCTGCATCACCAACATCATACGCTTCACCAGTCATGTTAAACAATCTAAAAATATGATACATTATTTCTCCGCCATTTTCCAAAAATTTGCTTCAAAATTTGTGCTTTAATGTTGTGTTGAAAAAATTGAGGAACTTAAATTTACACCTTGTTTTTATCTTGTGGTGCTAATAAGGTGTGAACAAGCTTACACAAATTTCACAAGAGCATTCATCATTAAAATATTAAAGATAATTTTAAATCTACAATTCACATGTTAGGTTTGACTTATTATTGTTACTTACTGGACACTAGACACTGGAGCAGGATTATCTGCTGATGGTGGTTCAATTGTTATTGCTTCCATTCCAGGCGCATTAAGAACCAGTGTTGGATTCTTTCCATTCTCTTCTACCAAAGGAAGTACCGTTGCTAAAACTGGAGCCTTGCTCTGATAGACTATCCTGCCATCTTTATCCGTCACCACCCAACATCTATAAATATAATAGGTGGGCAGAAAAATTCAGAGAGAAATATAATGATTATTAAAAATATGCATAGTGGGCCATTACAAGCTAAATTTTATAGTAGTAATTTTTATAACCAAAAACAATGGGTTATAGTACAGCGTCTTGGGCCAAATTTAGGCAAAAATGAAAAGGTGAGAATTTTCCATTTTTATAATTTTTCTGATACACATACATTTTGTAAGTAGTTTGAGCTCATTCCAATCAAAATTAGATTTTTTTTAAATTTTTAAAGTTGCTCCAAAATTGGGCCAACTAATTTAACAAATCATAGCCATTATAGATCTATAGATTGTAGTTGTACTTTACTGCTATACCTGTCATTCTTAAAGCCTCTGGCAAGACATTCAATCTCATTCACTTCCAATCTGTGAGCAGACTTCAATGGATACAACCACAATTGCTCCACAATGGCCACAGGCATTGTAAAATCTTCAGGTCGACTTGCTCTGCTTCTCTTCCTCCTGGAGCAGTACCAGTAGGTTACAGCAGCTAATCCTGCAGCTCCTACAGCAGCAACTGTTCCAATTATTATCCAAGACTGCTTACTCAGTGATGACATGTTTTTCTATAGGTGTGGCTACCAGCCTACCACCAAATTATCATAGGGAATAATGGAAGGCAAGTTTGAGGCTGTGCTTCACGATGATTATTACAAAGATATTGAGTTGTGTGGGTCTAGTTGATTTTTTGCTTATTTTTAATTTATTTGTACACAGGCTGGTTTAGTTGTGGTTTAATTGCTGATAAAAAGGAAGCTGCACAAATTATAAAGTAAATAATCAGTGTTTGTGGTAGGTAGAGCCTAATTGTAATGTTTTTCATTCAGAAAATTAGCAATTTCACATCCAATGTCAAATTATTTGCATTTGAAACGAGTCAAACAATTTAATGATGGTAAGTCAGTTCGCTTTTAGTTGTATCCCATATGGTCTAGCGGTTAGGATTCCTGGTTTTCACCCAGGCGGCCCGGGTTCGACTCCCGGTATGGGAACACCTTATCTTTTTATTCTTTTTTTTTTTTTTTGCATTTTTGGCTTTTATTTTTTTATTCTTTTTTGCATTTTTGGCTTTTATTTTTACAGAATTACATGTACTTATAAAAAGGGTAGAAGATAATGAAGATTCCATGCTTTTTATTGAAGGCATCACACAAATTTATACTATTCAGGTTCCTCTTAAAAAACCACTTACTCGAAAGCAATTTATTGAGTCTCAAAAATTCTGGAATTGCCACTTTTTTGAAGATAAAAAGTAATAATTGTTTGATTTATTGCTAATAAAAATTTTTTGCACAAGGTTAGAGAAATATGTGGCTGGATTAATGTTTACGTCAGAAGAAATAGAAAGACATAAATGCTACATGAAACTTGCTCAAGATGAAGCAACAAAGATTATGTCACCAGCAGGTATGTGATAATGGACATTAGAAAAAGGATCATATAGTTATGTATTAACGATGTTTAAATCTTGACAAATAAGGCAACTTTAAAAATAGAAATCAAGCTGATAACATTATAAGGACATGTATATGTAATAATAAAATGAAGAATTCTTTTTTAGCAAGAGTACATATTACTCTTGTTTTTAGCCATTTTTAATAATCCTGTAGTTTTTTAAGGAATCTAAAAATTCGTAAAAATTCAAATTTTATCGGAGTCAACTCAAATTTAAAACACAGAATAAAAACATGTATATGTATCAGAAAAAATTATAAAAATTGAGAATTTTCATTTTTTCATTTTTGGCGAAATTTGGCCAATGACCCTGTACTATAGTACAGGGACTTTGGCCTGATTTTGGAGTAATTTTAAAAATTCATAAAAAATCCAATTTTAATCGAAATGAGCTCAAATTTTCTACATAACATAAAAACTTTTGTATGCATCAGGAAAAAATATAAAAATTGAAATTTTTCTCCTTTTCATTTTTGGCAAAATTTGGCCAAAATCCCTGTACTATAGTACAGGGATTTTGGCCTGATTTTGGAGCAACTTTAAAAATTTGTAAAAATTAAATTTTGATCAAAATGAGTTCAAACATGTTGCATGTATGATATATTAGAAAAACTACAATTATTATGCGCTAGTATTCATGTAATATTACCAAATGTCTGAATGTCTGATGAAAATAATGATACCTACTATAGGTGGACTTATCGTTGATCCTGAACAGGATATCATACTTGCTAGAGGCTATACTAATACAAAATGGCACCCTCTCCAACATGCAGTCATGAAATGCATTGATGAGGTTGCAAGACTACAAGGAGGTGGAGCCTGGAATGAACCTGCAGCTGTGAATAGAACTAGTGATGATAAAAGAAGAATATCAGTAGATATTGATGGTACTGCTGTAGAGCAAGAGTCTGGAGCTCCTGTTGAAAAAAGAAGCAAAATTGAAAGTTATTTATGTACAAAGTATGACCTCTATACCACACATGAGCCATGTATTATGTGAGTTGATTGCTGCAATGAAATAATGATGATACCAATGTATCTGTTGTAGGTGCTCAATGGCTCTTGTTCATTCAAGGATAGGAAGAGTTTTTTACATTCATCCGGATCCTTTTGCAGGCGGGATAGGGTCTAGGGTAAAGATTCACTGCAGAACTAACATTAATCATCATTTTGAAGTATTTAGAATGCATGACTTTGATAAAAAAGATCTGTATAATGAGTAATGACAGCAATTTATTGTAAAAATAATTAGATTTACACTCCACCCATAATCATGGAGAGGTTGTCAGAGGTTTCTTTTATCCTCCGTGGTAAGTCTCTCTTTATTTATTGCTGATATTAAATAGCATTCAGAGCTAGGTAATGATGCATTTGAATCCATTGGGTCTACTCATTTACCCGGATTTACTGGAATTGTGTTTGGTGGTCACATCCTTTCCTTGGCAGTCAAAGCTGCAGCTCTGACATTGAGCCATTCCTCTAGTGATCGTAAACTGGTTAGACTCATTGATGCAGTCCATTCCTCGTTCATTAGACCTGTTAAAGTTGCTGCTAGTGTCACGTATAAGGTGTACAATAAGAAGGATGGTGCCCTATTCTCTCATCGCAGTGTATCAGCACTACAAGAAGGGAAATTAGTTTTTACTTGTTTTGTGTCATTCAAGTCAGTCACAGGAAATAATCAAACTGGAAAGGTAATTTACAATAATCAAGAAAAGCCATCAGTTCCTGGACCAGGTCATCCCGAATGTTTGTCTCCTGAACAAATAAGATTTCATGACTTAAAAAATTTTCCATTTCAAGTTTATTTTGCCTCTCCAAGTGAATGGCGTAGAAAAGATTGGGACCCAAAAGATCCAGGAGCTGTTTCCCCAGTACCTATGAGAGCCAGGTTAGCTTTATATCAGGGATGAGGTGGTTTGAAAATACCACTGACAGCTAAATTTACACACAATGTTCGTCTTTTAATAATAGGCTACCTGTATGGATGAAATCAAAGCAACCAGTACAAAGAGTTCCAAGCTACGAAACTAATCAAAATAATAATCGTCTTGCTATACTTCTTGCATCCGACTATGAATTTGGAAGATTGATAGAAATTGCCGATCCATATTTGTCATGGGATAAATTTGCAACACTTAATGTTAGCCTGTGGTTTGAGGATACTGATGTTAACATTGATCAATGGCACCTCTTTGATATGAAGCTTCTATCTGCAACAAAATGGGCAAGCAATGCAACATTGTTATGCATGTCAAAGTAATTTTAAAACACTCTATTGTAGTCATTATTTATTTATTGTTTTGTAGAATATTTCAGAAGGATGGTGCTCTTGTCGCTACTGCTGTGCAACAAGGATGCTTCATATTTTCAAAATTATAAAAAAACTAAACGATGATGATATTTTTTAGTTTTAGATCAAGATAATTAAAGTTTATAAACCTTATTAAAACCTCGCCCTTATCATGGATGATGCCTTAAGTTTGGAAGGTAATGATTTTTTTTTACTAAAAATCTAACTCTATTGGTTTTTATAGTCATTGGTCCGGATTTATATGAGAACATACCTCCATCAAGATCTCGACCATCAGTCTATGGCGGTCACACAGTCTCTGTAGCAATTAAAGCAGCACTGCTGACATTGAGCCAAGAGTCTGCATCTGATAAAGTTATCAATTCAGTCCAATCTTCATTTGTAAGACCAGTTAGACCACTAACTAGTGTCACGTATAAGGTGTACAATAAGAAGGATGGTGCCCTATTCTCTCATCGCAGTGTATCAGCAGTACAAGAAGGGAAATTAGTTTTTACTTGTTTAGTGTCATTCAAATCAGCCACTGGAGACAGTCAAACTGGAAAGCTGATTTACAATAATCAAGAAAAGCCATCAATTCCTGGACCAGATCATCCTGATTATATCTTGAGTAAAAATCATGAGTCGTATCCTATCATTGTCAAGTTATTATGGCCACATAAAAACGAAGCAGGTCTACCTACTTTACCAACTTTACCAAAGGTACCAAGGTAAGGAATGTATCTAGTCCATGACCACAGTCATCAGAGTCATTCTTGTATATTTATAGTGGGGGGGGGGGGTAAATCCTGTTTTCCAGCTCAAAGATTGCATTCCACTTACTTTGTGTTTCAATAGGAGCTGCGCGTGGATTAAACCAAAGAAGGCTGTCACATCTCAAGATCAAAATGACAACAGAATTTGGATATTATACGAATCAGATACAATATTATCGTCACAAATCCTCCCACAATTCCCGGACGTTAAATTCACATTCTATACATCACTGGATCACAGTGTATGGTTCAGTGACTCTCCTTACAAGATTGACGCTAATGATTGGTATCTTTACGACGCCTGTTGCTTATCCTCTAATTCTCATACAAGTCTTAACACATTGAGGTAGAATTAATGAAATGTACCGTTTTATAAATTAATGCTTTATTTTTTTATTTTTCAGAGTATATAGTAAGGATGGTGAATTGGTAGCTACTGCAGTCCAGCAAGCATATATACAAACAGCTACAGCTAAACTATAGAATTAGCCAGGCGAATTTAAACATTGAGGGGGGCGAGCATGACATTTTTTGAAATTTCAATGATAAAACTTGCTGCAGTGATAGTGCTTATTGTAGAATCATTATTGCTTTGCTTTGCTTAAAATCATTATTATTGTCAATAAAATCATTATTATTATTATTATTGTTAAATAACAATTTGGTATATGAAAGTAAAAAGCCACTTTTAGCTATATAAGTTAAAAGCAAATGGCTACTGGGAGTTATGACTCTCTTTCAGTCACCACTTCCCCCTCCTACTCCAATCCTTTGGTGTCCATTGTATGCACTTTGGATCAATGCGTATTTTCCTCTTTGCCATCGAGCGCTCGTGATGCTCCAGTATTTCATTAGAGAGACTGATGACGTACTGTCCCTTGTAGTAATGGATGAGGTTGTGATACTGAAGAGTAGACGTGACGTCATCTTTACGTATACTTGTCTGTTCACAGAGCTCACTGAGAAAATAAAAAAAGAGCTAAGATGAAATGAAGCATACAAAAGACGCACTGTACAATGCATTGAAGTGTAAATGAACCACAAAATCCTCACTTGATTGTCACAAAAGGTATCGTCTCGTCTTCTTGGTTCTTCATGTTGATCAAGACTTCAAGTAGTGTCTGAGTCCAGTAGCTCCGATATGACAAGAGACCAAGATCTGAGAGCGGCTTCTCGGGTGAACCAGTTTTACCCTCAATCTTTGAGAGCTCATAACCTAAAGAAAATAAATTAAACCAGTGATGTACATGCACACAAAAAACATGCACCATTTAAAAATTGTTATGTAAATGAGACATTTATGTGTACATGTAATTTTGCATACATGCTTCTTACTAAATTCTATCAGTAATTTCCCGTAGCCTTTTCTCTGGTAGCAAGGCAATGTAAGAATACAAGCAACATTGTAATCTTCTGAACTCTCTTTCTCCTATTCATGTAGACATTTTAAAACAGATACAATCCTTCTCTTGATTACTTTAGAAAAGTAGCCCACTATATGAAACCCATGCTCATCATACTCTGTCATTATATAGAACAGGAACGGGTCTGTGTCATAGTACAGTGTCTTGTGGTCCAAAAATAACTTCGCAAGCAGACACAAATTTTGAGAGTAAGCCTACCAAATTTAACGGGCAACCCAGTAAAAATGAATCATTACTTTGTTTTTCCGACCATCAATCTCAAAAAAAGAGATTGTGTCTTTTCTGTATATTTCATTTCCAGGAGGATGGAAGATATTACACTTTGTCTGTGGTAATAAAGAATACACTTTATATATAGCTTTACAGCAAAACGTACAAAACAATAATGTTATGCATACTCAATTCATTCTATTGTACAATAATCTTACTCTGTGTCTTGCAAGACATGTCAAGCTCTTCATGTATTTAAGACAAAACTCACACAAATAAATAACCGGCTCTGTAGTGAGCTCTTGAGGATAGGGAGAGAAGTACCACGGCTTTATCCTGTGCCTTCCCAACTCGAGCATCTCAATATTCTTCATTCTCGTGACAACGTCGTCACTCGCGTGAGTTCCTATTGGTCGATGCATGCTACCAGTTTGAGGAGGGAGCTGAGCTGGACTGGATTCACCTCCAACTGGCTCAGAGGAATTCTAAAAATAGAAAGAAATAGAGGGGGCATTAGTGAAATAAAATAATCGGTCACTATCACTATACTTTAGGAACAAAAATTAATACTGGTGACAAGGGAAAGAAGTATAGTTTGTGAAAGAGAGTAAGAGAGACATACAGAACAAATAACAAAGAGACAACACTAACATCATTCTCATTCTTCCTCTTCCTTCCCAAAGCTACCGAGGACCTTCTACTGCTACTAATGACAGTCTCTCCGGAGGACGGAAGTGGAGAGCTTGCTCCAGATATAGTTACATCAGGCGACACTGCCCGTGATGTGTTCTTAATGAGAGCAGCTGCTGCAGTGGAGGTCTGGGACTTTGACTCTTTACGAGGTAATTGTATGTGATCGATGTCAAGTTTATCTGCAGTAACCCATTCGTCCAGCCTCTTATTGTCTATAAATAAATAAAAATCAACTCAAATTTCATTAGAATACTTCTGATTTAAACAAAGGTTCGAATATGGATATTACAATCACAAAATTCGTATTAAAATTTTATAAATTACTTACAGCTATTGTAATGGACATAGAACCTCCACTGACCGTTAGAGTCACATTTCTTACTAATTATCTCGGCCATTGCTAAAAATGGCAAAAATAAATTATCCCAATTAAAGCACACACTATTCTAATTAAAGCACATTACTTACGCCATTCCTCTTCGTCCATTGTTTCTGATCTCAAGCACACCGGCAGTTGACATCCTTCAAATATACAATCCTGTTAATGATAGTAGATATCATGGAGCACTATATGTATAGTGTATGTACATGCATGGCTATAAAAAGATGGTTCATATTTGATCAATAAGCTTAAATCTGATATAATAAAAAGTGAGGTATTCTTTCACTCAAATTAATAAGGCAGGCTTACATATGGAGAGATAGAAGCTGAAGAATCACCATTAGTAACAGAACTCTCTCTAGACGCCATTTTTAAAATAGGAGGGGCTTAAATTTAAGTAGCCACGCCCTTTGTAATTCACGTGATGACATAAACCACACCTCTTGCACACGTGGGTAAATATGGCGACCTCTTTGGAAGGTAATTAATAGTTTGTACTGTTTTTACTCATTTATAATGATACTATTAGAGCCTACTAGTTCTGAAGCTGGTGCATTTGAAGAGGTTAGGTCAAAAAGAAAAAGAAAGAAGACGGAAATGGAATTAGAAGGAGTAGGGACTGAAACAAAACGACCTTCTTTCCCTCCCATTGATGCCTCGTCTGTTCTAGTAAGACAGTAACTGTATTACTGTTAGATAACCATATGGGCTAAAGATATTATTAGTAATTCTAATTTATTTGATATTGATTTGATATTGATTTTAATTTTTAAAACTCCCATCTCAGGGTGTTAAACCAGAATTTCGTAGCATACCTGTCCCACCTCACAGATTTAGTCCGTTGAAGGATCAGTGGATGAAGATATTCACGCCAATTGTTGAGCATCTGAAGCTTCAGATTAGGCTCAACCTAAAAAAGAAACATGTTGAGATCAAAGTAAGTACATACATGTATACTATTATTATTATTATTATTATTATTATTATTATTATTATTATCATCATCATCATCTTACTGTTGATAAATAATTAATATTATTTATTGTAAAATTTAATAATAAAATTGGACAATTTTGACCAGTATGCATTTTCTTTTTTTTTTGTTTCAAATTTGAACTCATTCCGATCAAATTTGGATTAACTCACTGGCTGTACGATTATTGTTAACACTAGTTTCCTGACTGATCTCATTCTGTTAACACAAGAATGTGTCCCATTCACACGTACATGGTGCCACAGACCCTAATTCATATAATGTTAGTCCAGTGTTGGAATGCAAACAATATTGTCAGAAACCATTAGCCCATTCCTTTAAACTCAATTACATTAACTTGACATTATATAAATACAATATATTATATCTATAATGACTTGATCTTGATACTAAGAAACGATTGAGTCCAATGACTTAGTCATTACAGTACATTATTCAGTACATTAATACAGGCCATATACATTATGATGGTAGTTAGATCATTCCGATTAGTAATGGCTCACATAGCATTTACTGAATATTAATACTATTATACTAGTGATGTCATGATGCTAAGATTGATAAGTGTTAAGTATTGGCTATTAATTTAGTGCATGTACCTCATTTCTCCTTTTTGTAATAATAGTAAAATTTTTAATTATTGTATGTCGCACTTCTTATAATTATCGAAATAAAACTCCATCTCTTATTGCATAGAATGTGTGTGTGTGTGTGTGTAGGATTGGCTGTGTTTCATTCTTATCCAGTGAGATGTCTTCCATGTTTTGTCAGCAACAGTAACCTCATTCGATGATCATAGGTTATTATCAAAGAATGGGATGGGAGCTGTTGATATTAATTATCATTTGATTTTAATATGCGGTATGTATGTACTACACTTCAGCATTCCATTAAGAGTCGAATTACATGCCCATAGGTTCCTTGTAATGATGTACATTAATGATACTATATTGATGTACATGTACAACAGTAATAATTGGTTACATATGTTATATCAAGAGTACATATTAGGTATTATGTATTAGGTATTATGTACTCTTGGTTATATATACATGTATATATATAATACATGTACATGTATATTTACTTGTCAATTTTTATCTCAGATGCACATACATGTATACTGTATACCATGTATGTATTATTATTATTGTTTAGTTACATAATTATTTTAACAAATTCTATGCTCAATTCTTTTATTTATTTAATGGATAATTTAACACCATATAAGAGCCATTATACACTGCCTCAGGTATTGATTATACAGTAGTAGTACAGTACTTAAAGTGTTCACTGCAGCACAGTTCAGTTATAGTATTATTAATAGTATCAGCTATAGCTTACGTAGCATGTGATGACACTGTTACTTTGAAACAATTATATAAATTAAGTTAACTGTCACTGGGTTTACATTGCATAGCTGTTTAATTCAATACACTACACACACACACACTCTCTCTCTCTGCTACATGTTGTATTATTAATGTACATAAATGAATGCATACAGTATACAGTATATAGTGTATGTTCTGTTTCCTTGCATTATGAAATTTGGTGATTGTTTTGATTTCAGTGTTGTGTGTTGAGTGGATTCTGTTATTAGCTTAGCGTGTCCATCATTGTCTTTGTGTGTGTTTATGTGTTTGCTCTATGTTGTGTCACAGTGACTGTAATACTAATAATTTGTTTACTATATCCTTTTTGTTGTTTGTATGTTTGAGATTTACTTAAAACGAGCTCTTTATTATTAACATTATTATTATTATTATTATTATTATTATTATTATTATTGTATTTTTCCCAGACCTCACAGCACACGACTGATATTGGGTCTATACAGAAAGGAGCTGATTTTGTGAAGGCATTCATGCTTGGGTTTGAAATCGATGTAAGCAAAAAGGCCATTGTTGTCTGTACATGGAGAATAACAGGCTATGTGCTTGTCTTTTTGATGCATTAAAATTGTATGTTGTTTGAAAATACATCTAATTGTTTGGTATGGTTGTGCTTGATTGGCGAGTTCCTGTTTATTCCGACAGTAAGAGAGAGGCAGTTACATGTAGATGCAGCTGTAAGCATGCATGTACCACAGTACCAGATACAAGTAAACATTTCCTGATTACAGTTTTAACTGACACTCTACTCTATCCATATTATGTACATGTGCATGTGTGCAATGTAGCTAACAGCTGCTACTTTTTTGCTTATTATAAGCTCTTTCTTTTTTTCTTTCTCTCTCTTTTCCTTTTCTTTTTTAGGATGCTTTAGCCCTTGTAAGGTTAGATGATCTTTTTGTTGAAACTTTTGAAGTACAAGATGGTGTGTACATGCATATTGTATTTTCATTTCATAGTTATTATTCTATGTATATACAATGTAGTTCGTTCATTGAAAGGTGATCATCTCTCAAGGGCTATTGGTAGGATTGCTGGGACTGGAGGGAAAACTAAATTTACAATTGAGAATGTGACAAAGACCCGTATTGTATTGGCTGACAGGTTTGTCTCAGTAAACTAGCTCAGTCTATTTTTAGTAAATCCTTTCAATTCTGTATAACACAGTAATCTTTCAGTATATTATCAGTAACATCATTTTTTATTATTGAGCTTCACTTCTCGGTGTTTTGAAGGAAGTATTAAAGATGTACACGTACACAATGGCTCACCTGTACCTGCTGGGTATTTGTTTTGTGTATACACGTAAATATTTGATTAATAAATTAATTATTATTTCGCTGGAATAATGTTATGTCATGATTTTCTAATATATCATATTCTAGTTTTTTTTATTATTATTTGTGTATAATCATCCTGCTACAGCAGGACATGGTGTAGATAATCTTATATGGTGTACTTGTTGCTCTGGTATTGTCACTGATGTCATTACAATATTGTTGGACATCTTGTTACTATGTGTTTATTAGAACATACTCTCTCTCTCTCTCTCTCTCTCTCTCTCTCTCTCTCTCTCCTAGCTGTTTATCACTTTATTACACACACACATGTACACAGTTCACTTTTGAATCAATGTGTGTATTAATATTATTATTATCAATAGTCATGTACTTATAATGTACATGTACATGTACTTACTCATGTGGTTTTTGCACTGTCAGCAATGGGCCACTCTCCAATATGTCTTGCCTCATTAGCTTCAACTAAATTTATTTCAATTTTTTATGTACAATATACTTAGCACATACAGGTATATATACATGTACAATAGAATAATGATGATTGTTAACATGACTCTCACTTGTTGTTAAATCTGCAATTACTAACTATGATGTCAAACTGCCTCAGCGGAAAGAGTTCAATAAATATCATACTACAAACCATAGCTATTACGCATTATTTTACCAAGTATATAATTACAATGATTTACATTCAGCATATTGTATGTCAGTGTTTCTATACACTTGTAACCTTTTGATGTCATGATATATATGGTAACACGTCATAGAATGACTGTATATGACTGGAGAATGAGTCATAATTGCATGGAGTATGGGATGAAGCCATGTGCGCCTTAAGGGTATGTAAATGTATACGTGATAATATAATTATAGAATCTATTAGTAATGTATTGAGATGCTTGGGGGCATTTCTTGCACTTTATACTCCCTTCAAATTATGTATGGAAAGGTGTATAAAAGGTGTAGGAGCCCTCTAGGTAAATAATATGGAGTAATTCCTTTGATATGTTTCATTGAATTTCACTGGCCATGCAGTTTCATATTGTATTGCCTCCTCCATCTCTAATTCTTATTGTAGCCTTTTATCCCTACCTGTTGTGCCAGTGTGTGATGGCTGTAGTCTTGTGAATTCATTTGAGTTTTGAGTATACACTTTAAATTATTTATAATTCCTGTCCATATTATTGTTATGCCTCGTTTCTATGGCTAAATGATCAGACCAGCTGTTATTATGCATTCATGGCCCCGTTTGTGGTTCTTTGTACAAATTAACGTACACATGTATGTGTGTATGTATTTATGGGCCATTTCTCTATTTACATCATAATTAAGTTAGTTCAAATATTTCAATATAGTCTGTACTGTGTATTGTCTGTAATTGATCATAAGTCAAAACACTATTATTGCCACTGCTACCATTTGTGTCCCCTATACATGTACATATATTATATTCATTGTGCCTGTGGCAATCCTGTTATTTTCCCAATAAGATAATGCCTTAAAATTACTTTATTGCATATGTTAATTGGACTAGTACATGCATGTATAACATATGTTAATGATTCCGTATGTTTTTTCCTTTATGTTGCAAACACCATAGCACAGGATATAATTATAATTAACTTGTTGACGAATGCTATTTTTGCTTTATCTCTTCGCATTATTGGCAGCCTTTGAAAAATTATTATGAGTCAAGCATTTATAAGTTTACTAACTTTTCCTGGCAAGTAAATGCTACTCGTTTCATTTCTTTTGACAGGAATATTACATCATTCTTTATTTCATATGATTAGAGAGAGAGAGAGTGCTAATATGTTAATGCTGATACAGTAGGTGTCTGTGTGTTCATGTGACTCTATTTGATCTATAAGAAGTTGCATCATGTCTTTGTCGCATAACCTTTTATGTATATATATACTGTAAGTAATATGCTGTCTAGATTATAGCTATTAGGAGGAAACTGAAAGCTTATTTTATAAAGGAAAGTGTTAGTGTCATTTATTTGTGTATGACTGTGAATGTGGGGGTATTAGGGAGTAGAGCTTGACTTCCTTGACATCCAGTAATTTGTTATAATGTTATAATAATTGAGCTATGTAGCACCGACTAGCTCTCCCACTTGTACTCCCCTCTCTTTATATTATTTTATTATTTCCATCTCCCACTCTATAATTACTGAGCATTTATCGTATCTATTATTAATAGATTGTAACTCTAAAATTATTGTCTGTCACTTTTTCTCTTTTGTTTCAATGGAGCTGTTATATTCATGATGATTTTCATTATCATAATAGACATATTCTCTTATTCTGTATCCTAAAATTAGTGTTACTATATTTAGAACATACACATAATGCTCCAGCTACATTGTATTTCATGTACTCTGTATTATGTGCATTCAATTTTTGCTCCCTTTATCCTCCTCCTCCTCTTCTCCTCCTCCACCTCCTCCACCTCCTCCTCCTCCTCTACAATTTGTGCTACTCTTGTTTATGTACACACTGGCTTACCAGCAGCCTCTCTGTCTCTATGTTGTACCTGCTTTGACTTTGTGTAGTGCCAAATAGGTCGTGGCCCTTCTACTTGTTTTGTATATTTCATGTCCTTTTTGGTGTACTCTCTCTGTATTAAGTGCAGCCCCTCATTCATTTCTATGTGTATATATTCCTCTTTAAGTTATGTATTACCATATTCCCTTTACCTTTAATTAACAATATCTTTTATCATTGCATTGTCAATATGTACTCAAATTGGTTTGATTATTGTTTATCATTCTACCAAGTGTCCCTATGTTGTTTACAGCAATTGGAATATATACCCTTGCCTTAACATACATGCATTAATTGCATCAATTTTCTTATGCAATTTATAGTGATCCTTCACGTATATGTACTTGTATGTAGATTGTAGACCACTTTTAAGGTGTCTGGATTATTGGCTGCGAGTGATGTACACGTACATGTATGCCTTGTACCTCCTCCTCCTCCTCCTCTCTCCTTCTCAATTTAGTATTATACATATTTCTCTGATTAGAATATGTAGGAGTACGTGTGAAGGTGTGATTGTTCTAAGGGCATCAGTATAATAAGGAGTAGTGTTCAAATTACATGTACATGCTATTTCTTTCCTCTTTCTTTATCCTCCTTTATTTGCTACTTTCTTTCAAATTAATTCAATTTATTTAATGTACATGTTTGTACATGTACATGTCTTGTTGTCTTCTGTCTTTTGTTATTTTCTGGAACTCACGACAGTCGTGATTTGGCCAAGGGATGATAATAGAATTCAATAATTGCTTTGAAGTATGTGTACCAGTAACCACAAGTGTATGATCTATTAGTAAATACAAATAGCCAAACAGTCATAGTCCATAAAGAGAAGAAGTACATGATGAACATTGTCACTGTGTGATGTAATATACATGGGGTCAATGATGCAAGTGATATGGTTACTATGTGAAACAAATACCTATACCATATATTATCTGACGTTAGCCTGTAGCTATAATGAAGCCTTAACTCATTCTATAGAGCAATATAGGTTCTATTGGTTTATTGTGTGTGTGTGTGTGTGTGTGGCTTTGTGATCTTTTGTTAGTAAATGTATATATTCATCGATATGTGTGTGTGTGTGTGTCTGTGTCTGTGTGTGTGTGTGTGTGCAACTGCATATATTTCCTCAATCTCTGCTAGCCATGGTTTTTTCCAAAAAATGGCTCTGAAATCATCCCAAATTTTAATTACGTTTTCTAATGCATATTGATGTCCTTATGCTATGTAGAAAGTTTGAGCTGATTCCGACTTCAATTTTTTAAGTTCAGTCATTTTAAGAAAATGTCAAAATTCTGAAAAAATCCCAAGGCTATAGTCCATGGTTTTTTCCAAAAAATGGGTCTGAAATCACCCCCAATTTTTATTACATTTTCTGATACATATTGATGTCCTTATTCTATGTAGAAAGTTTGAGCCAATTCCGACTTCAACTTTTTGAGTTACGGCCATTTAAAGAAATGGGTCAAAATCTGAAAATTTCCCTGTACTATAGCCCATGGTTTTTTCAAAAAATGGCTCCGAAATCACCCCCAATTTTTATTACATTTTCTGATACATATTGGTGTCCTTATGCTACGTAGAAAGTTTGAGCTGATTCCGACGTCAATTTTTCGAGTTTTGACCATTTTAAAAATAACTCCAACTTTCTACTATTCTTACTACTAGTGTATGCAGTAGCTCATTAATTGGTTCATTCGGTCCTACTGGTGGGTGGGTAACAGCTGGTCAGTAGGTGTCTTGTTTTGGTTCTATTTTCCCTTTAGCTGCCAAATGTCAAGCTGACAATCTATTTATGATCCTAAACTCTCGTCTCCATTGTCCCAAGTCAGACTCAATGATACGCAGCTGTTATGTATTGTGGTTAGATTTGGAGACAATTCAGTATCATATTATAGATCTAACAATGGACTATATTTTTATACTAACTTACTTGATTAAAATGTCCTGCATCTATCAAGTCTGGTATTTAGTATATTCATTGAAATCTTGTTCCTCTTTTATGAGAATTGTTTTATCAGTTAGTTACTATCAACTGATTGTGTTAGTAATAATGTTACTATTGTAGTATGATCATTATTACTATTACTATATGCCATATGTCCCCAGCAGAGTGTACTTTATGTTAGCAGCTGATATATTTGAATGAGTCTAGCAGAGGATGAATGAAGGTGGCATTTTAGAAAAAGTGGGGAGATGGGGAGATCTTGTCCTGTGTGCATGCTTTTGACAAATCTTAAATTAGTGTAGATCTACATGGTATGTACATGTACATGTATGTGTACAATTATCACAATGTGCTGTCTGCCTTTGTCGATTTCTTAAATTATAGAAAAATGAGGCTCAATTCATTAAGATAATTCCTGAAATCCTTGACTTTATTTTTACTATTGGCTATAATTGGCCAATAGGTAATACAAGTCTATAGCATAATATACAAAGTGCATGTGTAATTTACCACACACTCTCACACACACACACCCACACCCACAGAGGGACAGAGGGGGTATAGTGCGCCAGTAGTATGTATATTTCTTATTAACTCATAGACTCTATACATACTCACAGACACAATACTCCTCCACTGTCATTACCTGTACACCTGTACACATGTACATGTACACGTAAGCTATTATGACTTTAATGTTAATATCTTAGACACTAGAGCCTCACCTACCTACATATCCAATACAGTTATAGATTGATCTGTTTTTACCCATTGGGAAGTTGGGCCCTGTATTTTTATTAGGGAATGTGTATGTTGTTATTATAGTATAGTACAGTTCATGTGATGGTGTGATGTTGGTGATGTTATGGTCTGATTATTGTAAGTAATCTTATTTGAAGAGATTGATAAGAATTCTTTTAATTCTATGGTTATACTAACTATTTCCTTTGGGTATGCCTTGATGCCTGTATCCTAGTCATTCATGTATATTAATACACTGACAATGTTAAATGGCACACATTGAATCAATACAGCATCGTATCTACATGTACATGTACATATCTATACTGTGTATGTGTATATGTAAATGTACGTGGATTTGTGTGTGGTAATGATTTATTTATTAACTCTTAGTTCCAGCTGCTTTACATTAGTTATACTGGTATTATGTTTAATGGTAATTGGTAATGGAATGCAGAGGTCCATGTTTTCATATCAGTTTAATTGCTGAACCTTACACAAATATGCAGTCAATCATTCTATCAACAGTATATCCATCATTTCCGACATAAACATAATTGTACTTATGTACATGCAGTACATGTAAGATCACATATGTACTTTTTAACCTTTGTTAAAATGGGCATGCCTTTATTATTGGGGAGTTTCCATATTGTTATTTTTACTATATCAAACTGGTTCCCATCATGAGTACAATGGAGTTGAAAGTTGAGGTTTGCTTGTGGGTTCTGTTTTCCTTTTGTTTGTAAGCTTCAATTTCCTTCTCAAGTGAACTGATAGGGTGTCTGTGACTTTGTGACTATATCTAATAAAGTCATTTCTTACTTGAGTAATATTGCTATATCTATATACTTAATCTCTCCTTTTATCTTTTAATAATTCCCCCCACTTGTTAATACAAATCAAGGTACATGCACATGTAGAAGGCATGTCGGTGTGCATGTTCATGTACATCATAATTATTGCTACAAATTGGTAGCTTTAGTTATATTATGCTTACTACACGCATGACCTTCCCTACCTTCCTATTGTTACTGTATATCCTGTCCATGCATGTATGTATTCATTATTGGGTGATTTTATCTTGTGTATGTTTCACATGTACTCCATGTTTAATCCTGTGAGTACATGTACACATATCCTGATGGGGGGATTTATTGTATCGATGATGACATTAAAAGCAGTCATTTTAACTCTGTTTGGAGTAGTAGAGATTCATAGAGATGATAATAATTTTCATTTAGTATTGTTTTAGTCAGACCATCAGATCATTTGAATCTGTTGGTGGAAGTACTACATAGAGATATAGCCCATCTCATAACTTGATCTGAATCAGCTCTAACTTTTTGTATAGCAATTCATGATTTTTGTAGTTGGAATGACAAAAATTTACGATTTTAAAAGTTAATGCATGTATATTTTGAAGAATGTTAATTTACATGTACATGTACACGTACATTTTATAAAGATGCGTGTATGTGTGTGGACTCTGGAGATTGTTTTGAGCCAATTATTTGAGCGTACAACTTTTTGTTTACTAGTCTCCTTGTGTGTGTGTCCATTCACTGTACGTGCAGCTCACGATAACGTTTATCATTATCAACCTTTATCATGTATTTATACGACTTTTTGGCTTTCTATATTCATGCAAGTTTCCTGTCTCTCTCTCTCTTCTCTCTCTTCTCTCTCTCTCTCTCTTCTCTTCTCTAATTGTGTGGTCATTTCTTGTTGTTTTTGTTATTCCTTTTCTTCCTTTTATCATAAACATGCTTTGACAGCAGCTGTAGAATGTCACTCTCTCTGACGAATTGCCCTCTATAGTGTATTCACATCCTGTTTGTTTAATTAGCTGTGACCATGAATATCGTTATAGACTATGAATATCATTAGCCTTGCCTTGAGATGGTTGTGTGTGTATTTCTCGTGTTGTGTTGACTACATGGTTCGTATTTTCCATAACATTATATAATGTCATTGTGTCTTATGCACAGACTCATCACAACCATGGTAATTCCTAACAACGCCCACCCCCGATTGTTAATCGATACTTGTTGTGAACATAATGTCTTCACTCACTCACCGCAAGGCTTATTAGTCCCAGGATTACTCACTTTATCATTAATATAGTGCATGTATGATGTATTGACAGCTTTATATCAGCTATTTGATGTGATATGATCTGGTCATGCGAAAACTGTTTCTCATGCTACATGGGAATATTGTTATACCAACTGTTATAGCATCATGTGTGTATACGTATGCAGGTGATGCTTGAACGTATAAACAGTGTATGTAAGTTTGTGGGGGTACATGGTATTCTGCTGTGTTGGTATATGGTATGGTGTCTGTACTCATGTCTGTATCTTTAATGAATTAAACGTAATCTCACTAATGGGTCTGTGAGGGTGATGATGTATGTGTCTTTGGCTGGGTCTATAAGTGATGTAATGTGGTCTTTGTGTCTAATATAGAGAGTTCTTTGTTTCTCCTCTTAGCATATGTCGCTTCCCCTTAATATCTGCTACATGTGCATTTTAAATATCAATTTTAAGGGCCATTGGACATTAGGTATCATCAGAATCTGGGGAATACTAAAACATAAGCTTTTTTAGTCTAAACATCATCATACTTATCATTTTACGATTGATGAATCACTCTGTACCTTTTATTTTATGTCTCATTCCTCACTCTCCCTCCCTCCCCCCCTCTCTCTCTCTCTTCCCCCCCCCTCTCTCCCTCCCTCCCCCCTCCCTCTCTCTCTTCCTCCCCTCTTTCTCTTCCTCCTCTCTCTCTCGCCCTCCCTCTCTCCTTTAGCAAGATTCACATTTTGGGCTCCTACCAGAACATCAGAGTGGCAAGACATGCCATATGTAACCTGATATTGGGTAAGTGATACACATTCACTCCTTTGTAATATTAATATGATATTATTGGTGTGAACACCAGCTGTATATTTGATACGGACATTTGAATGGGATTATAGCTTCATTCATTGGCGTATGTGTGTACCCTGTACTACCCCTATAACTCCTCTAGTATTGATTACTTTCCATGGGTAGCTCCTACTATTGACTGGTAGTTTTATGACTCTTCTATGTAC
The DNA here is from genome assembly GCF_000090795.2 of Amphimedon queenslandica. Taxonomy (NCBI): domain Eukaryota; kingdom Metazoa; phylum Porifera; class Demospongiae; order Haplosclerida; family Niphatidae; genus Amphimedon; species Amphimedon queenslandica. The sequence continues at coordinate 42,774 of NW_003546257.1, read as the reverse complement.
ATGTACACATTACCAGTTTTGTCTCAGTTTGTCTTTCACTCTTTGTTGTCTTTGACTAAAATTGACCCAAGTTAATGTTTGCCTTCTCTTACGTGTATTTTCCATTTCGTTCGCAATCCTTAATTGTTTATCCAGTGCTCTCTGTAATCTTTTCTAGCTACCACCTATTTTAGTTATAATTGCTCTATTAACCATATTAGCTCAAGTATATTGTACATCTTCTACCCACTCAACTGTACTGTACTATGCACAGATATGCACTTTATTATGTGTTTAAGCTCATGCGTGCATATACAATGTACATGTATTCTGTCTAAATATGGACTATAGCACTTTTGACTATAATAATTACTGTAAGTGTCTGATATATGTACAGTATGTATAGTTACTCTCCTTCCTTCCTTCCATTATGTACATTGTACATTCCATAGGTGTATATGCACTAAAGGATGTGTATATAGAACTAACTATATAGACTGTAGAGAGCCTTGTATTAATAATGGCATTTGTTTTTAATTTAATTTTAGGATGTAATCAAGCTCCTTAATGCAGTTATATGGCATTCCATTAGTTCTTGTGGCGTGCGTTGCATTAAATCCAATGTCATTATAATAATGATACTCATGGAAAGGAGCTATAGAGTCTAGTCTGTGTGGAAAGAGTGACAGATGGAGCTACGTGTACATATATATACATTATATCCTATCTCTGTGTAATTTTGTGATCCACTATAGCCATTTATGTAGTACTGTATATGTATATGCCTTTTCAATGTGTGATGATTGGTTGCATCATCATTACCAATAAATGATCTTTTGTTGTTAATGACTGTACTTATGAAATTAAGATAGGGGCTTGTAGCATTAAGTGCTTATAATTAGTAAAAGATGTCATTCAACCAGCTGGTAGCAGAGTGTACACAGACCAGTTTATGCTGTATACTATATGTGTTTAGCATTAATTTTGACAGCAGTTATAGTGCAAGTATTTACACTGTACTATAGCGTCTCTAATATTCTTTTTCTGTTGACAGCAGTTATAGTGCAAGTATTTACACTGTACTAACTATAGTTTCTCTAATATTCTTTTTCTGTTCATAAATCAAAACAGAAGATGTAGGAGGTGAAGGAATAGAACAATGACTATGAGTGTTGTTTTACACTCCTCCTCCATTCATCACACTCCTTTTTATTGTTTCTCTTCAGAAGTGGGAGTAAGAGGAGGGAGAAGAGAAGGTTTGGCATTGAATCAATGTGCTCGTGCAACAGTGCCTGTATCCCTGATTAGGATAATTAGTTGTTTTGACTACAGTTTAGAGGGTGGGAGGGAGAGTGAGAGAGAGAGGGAGAGTGAGAGAGAGAGGGAGGAAGGGGATAAAAGTGTGCATGTCCATGTAATTGTCATGACTGCTTATTTTGGGCTGTTTTAATGCTTTTTTATTCTAATTTATCAAACAGTTCAATAAACAGCTAGTACACAAGTCGGTTTGTTCATGTGTTAGTGTGAGTGTGTTTATTCGGTTCGTTTGTTTCAACTTCAAACATTGTCATGAAACCATAACACTGTTTATAATAATAATCATCATTTACTGTTTGTGAATCCAGCCCGTGTACAGCATGACTTTATACTTATGTCTTGGTTGTGTTTTTCTAACGATAACAATTATCAATAATTATAAGTTTAATTCACACGAGCTTTGTACACTAAACTGCCTCTATAATTATCCTAAATATTAGTTGGCCTGCACTTAGCTACATGTAAGAGTTTGTCTATGTATTGAAAGTACATGCAATAGTTCGCCTATTACATCTCATATATTATTATGCTTAACAACTATTAATTCCATAATGCATGTACCCTGATCTATTTAGTCATACTATTATCTAATACACAAAGTCACATACTTCATATTATAATGCTCTTACTGCACGTATGTGTCATGCTTTCATATGATTATATATGTACTAATAGCTATAATGAATATAAATCTTGATTGGTTTCTGATGTCAGTCAATCCCCTAACACTGTCTGAGTCTGTCTCCTTATTTAGCATTTGTCTGTATAACATTAGCCTCCTCTATTAGGAACATTGGCTACACAAAGGCAGACATTATTATGCTAAAGTTGCACATGACTTTAATGAGGCCTTTGTTCACTATCATGCATTTATAGTATGTTGTTTGATTTATGCTAATAATACTAAAACTACTAATAATAACTGATGTATAATAAATTGTACATTACATTCATAATGTCAAGCTGGTTGGTTTTGATGCACATACATGCTCTAGCTACTAGTTCAGTAATGAATTCTGCTTGAGCTCCATTTCTCCTCATTTGTACATACATGTAAATACGTGAATAAGAGCTAAGTAGTGTATTCACGACAGTGTTGCACTCGATGTACTTGTATATATAAGGAGTGGTAGGGCTGGGTATGTGACAAGTCTAGTATGAGGAATTTAATCAAGTGCTATTATATCTTGGCTATAGAGTCATTGATCGGTCTATCTGTCACTTTATATTAAACACCGCCAGTAAACAATGTTTCATCTTTCTCCTTTCTTCTTACATTATTTCAATCTCTACCTCCTCTGTCTCTTATTAGATTTTAGAATGACAATGAAGTACTAAATACTAATATTGCATTACTTTCTGCATGTCAGTCTGACTCAGTTTAGTTTACTAAAAGTGCTTGGGGGATTGTCCTACCTAACCACATTTGGCAGGCAGATAATTGAAACTTCCTTTGTAAAGCATGCACCAGATATTGATGGATATTATCAGGCATACTTGCCAAAGGAAGTCTATCTCCACATAATGTGTGTTCAAGTATTTTGTGGACCACAAGACATCTAATAGGCTCCCATAGTCCGGCCCATTTGTGTGTTGTTGTTCGTGCAAAAACTTTCATATTGTTTTTTTTTCTTTCTATTAAGCTAATCATTCGTTGCATTACTTCCCATACTTTACATTCACTACATGTTATACTCTGTGCCCTGCTATACTCCTTTCCTCTCTTTTCACACTTTGTATGTCATAATATAAAGACACTTTGTGACTTTTATAGTACATTGTACTATAAAAGTCTTTGTATTATGAGAATTGGTGACTTGATGGTCGGCCAATAAATGCACAATAGTAAAAACAATTGATTCCTTATGTTCTGTCCTGTGAAACTTCTTTATCTGTCAGGAAATGAGGAAAGGATGTGAATCTGAATTGAGGAAATACCAAATATCCCTTTGGTTTACTTAGCATTTGATTCTTAGTATTAGGCTAGCAGAGTCAGACTGACAATGAAGATGATAGTATTATTGAGTACATATATGGAATACAAGAGGAGAAAGGTTGTGTCTAAGTGGCAGTTGAATTGTCCACATGTGTTTGCACCTGTGCCTCCCTCCATTTTGTATGTTACACATTTATGGGAATTATCATAGTATTTGCCAGCTTGTACCCATACAGTGTTTGTGTGTGCGTCAACTTATGTGTGTTGTGTATTCCTCTCTTTAGCCATTATCTCAGAGTGTCTCTTATTGAATTATTAGTGTTTGTATGCTCGTATCATTTAGGAAAGAGTCTCAATGTGTTTAAATGTGTGAACATGCAACCGTGTACATGCAATGGTACATGCATTTAGGATACACGGGTCACATTTGTTTATTGCAGTTCGTTTGATGCCTTGCTCTGTGTTTTCCCTTACTAATGCATGTACATGCAGATGTGCATATCATGTGTGTACATCCTTTTATGTGTGTCCATGTTGTCATTAATTAATAATATTATGGCAAACATTGCATTTGCATGTGTTAAAATATGGTTTATTTCATATGTGTGGTATTATATACCCTCATTTACTGATGCTATTGCTATACATGTAGGCAGTCCTCCTTCTAAAGTTTATGGGCAAATGCGTTCCCTAGCTAGCAGGACTGCTGAGAAGTTATAAGAGGTCGTGCTCAAGTATGTGAATAGTAAATTGAATTAATGTCTTATCCTCTTTCCCTTTCTTTTTATTAATAGACTATCATGATATCTCCGTTTCAAAATATTATGTTAATTGTTTTATAACATGAACTTTTTTCTCTAAAAATCTGCTCGGCAGATAAAATGTATATATAATTATTATTTATAATAAATTATAATACAAATCTGATTGTTATGATGAGCGTATGTGTGTGTCTGTAGTCCAAGAGAATGAAAGAGAGGGAGAGAGAGAAATAAGAGAAGAGGATTGATATCATTACAGAAGAATTATCTTAATACATGACTATCAGTAATATTATGTGAATGCACATAACGTGCATACATTAATTGTCGTCTCTCGTCTTAATAGTACAAAAACTACATGAGAACAAGTTACTAGAACAAACTGCTCTGATTCGTTCACAGTCTTATTGACGACACCGAATGAACAGTGTGCAAATGGTCACACCAATGATTTCTCTTACAGGAGCTGTATGGCGACAGCCGAGAGAAAAAGATTACGAATGCCCTCCGACTTTAACCGGCCATGACGACCATCTTCCCATTATGTCACTGTCAAATACTGGACTTGAGGGTCCCTCAATGGCAGAGCCTGAGTATACAGTACTGACTGCTGGTAGGCTGACTTTACGATCTATTATAGCCGCAGTGAATGATGATGGTATCTGAAATCTTTTCTTACTTGAGCCTGGAGTCTGCTTCTTGTTGTCAGGAGATTGTCTCTTAGGGAAAGACGGTGAGGATATTTTTCTCCTTGTTTTGGTGACTGTCAAACCTTGCTCTCGACTGCTAGGACTCTCTGAAAATATCTCGTCCAATGGATTACTGTCTTCTCCACTGTCACTGCTAAACGGGTCGTATTCATCAATGTCAGCTCCTGTGGACCCACCGCTGCCGTTCTTCCGAGACTCGCTCCTCAGTGAGCGATACCATTCCTCGGCTGTCCCTCTGTTGCTGAATCTAAGTGTGTAAGAGCATCTCCCCCTGCATCCCTTTGAGATTAACTCTATTGGCATGGTCGCCTCTGCACTGCATTCTGCCCCACGTCGGACGCAGCAACTCTTGAGCCAGAGCATGCCCTTCGGCTCGCCGTCTTGTTTCTTGTACCAGACAACGAAGGACTCGGAGGAGTTTGTGTAGAGACTGAAGTAACACTGTCGCACTTTCCTGCTCCCTCCTTTCCCTGTCTTGCCGCAGAATGAACAGCTCGGGTAGCTCATGGAGACTTGGCCCATCTTTACTTGAGTGCTCATGTGTATGGAGGAGAAAACGTTCTGGCGGAGTAGTTCATCTGATCCAGGCTTACTCATGATTCCTTTTGATGAAATCTTGCTTACAACAAGCTTCAAGTCTTTCTTTTAGTTTGCTCTTGCTTTCTTTTTTGGGCTACGAGTAGCGACTTTTTAATACATTGAACGCCCACGCGTTGAGACCACGCCTCCAGTTTAGCTGCAGAACTGAAAAATATCAGCTATTTCCTGCTATGACTTTGAAGTTTTTCACAAGGAGATTTGTGTGTGCACAAATGAGAGTAATGTTTTCTCAGGCAGATTTGCATGACTGATTCACTGCTCAAGTCTTGGACAATCTTGCAGCTTAAAATTTTATGATTTTCATCCTTTTTAGAAAGCCACTCCCTGTTGGAGGTGTGTTTCTAAATTCTAATGCAAGAATTATTAATGGAAACTATTGTTTGGAGGAGTGAGATTGGAGCTATATTGAAGTATCCAAAGCAATTTGAGATAAATCTAGTTGAAAAAAGACATGGGCATGGGATTATTGGTAAATGATACTTTAGTTTATCTTCTATTATTACATCTATAATAAGACCATTTTAATTGTGTTGATATAAAAATTAGATTTGTATGCAGAAATTATTGAGACATGCATTTAGTTATGGGTATCTGACATAATGTGGTCTAAATTAATAATTATTTGCCTAAATAGCATTAGCTAATGAGTTCAAATTAACTTATGGTCAAGTATAATTATTTGTAGGCTGTTATTGAAATGCTATTTTTCATTACAGCCAATGATGGTATGTGTCAAATCTTCGTAATGAGATAAACAGCAACATGTTTGCTCTGCATGAGATAAGAAAATGTATATTTAGTAATAGTAATAATAATTATGTAATAATAATAATAATAATAATAATAATAATAATAATAATAATAATATAATGATGGTGGTGACTTATGATATTTGAATAATATTTGAATGAACATATGAATAGCGTAATGATAATTATTATTAAAATCTTTTTTGTGTTCAGTGTAGGGATCACTTTTGCCTAATTTTATAAAACAGCTCAAGCATAAACAATATAATAGTCATGCATTAGCCTAATAGTTTAATGGAATGCACCATCAATTTATAAACCTATAATGTCTATAGGAGATTCTAGTTATGATCGTAAGAGGAAGAGAAAGAAGAATAGGAGGCCATTGAATAAAGGAGAAGAAGAACAATTGAAACATTTTTTGAAAGTATGCAGCATATTTTATCAGCCATCCATAAGCACTTCTAGCTTTTTTAAACACCTTGTACCTGATTTCAATCAAAATTAGATTTTTTCAAATTTTTAAAGTTCTCCAAAATGTAGCCAAAGTCCCTGTACTAAAGTACAGGGATTTTGCCCAAAATGAAAAGTAAAGAATTCTCCATTTTTATAATTTTATCTGATACGTATACATGTTCTTATATTATATAGCAAGTTTGAACAGATTCTAATCAAAATTAATTTTTTTATGAATTTTTAAAGTTACTCAAAAATCAGGCCAAAGTCCCTGTACTGTAGTACAGGGATTTTGGCCAAATTTCATCAAAAATGAAAAGGAGAGAATTCTCCATTTTTATAATTTTTCCTGATACATATACATGTTCTTATGTTGCATAGCAAGTTTAAACAGATTCTGATCAAATTTAATTTTTTATGAATTTTAAAAGTTACTAAAAAATTGTTCCAAAGTCCCTGTACTATAGTACAGGGATTTTGGCTAAAATTTTGTCAAAAATGAAAAATAGATAATTCTCCATTTTAATATTTTTTTTGATTTGTATATATGTTCTTATGTTGCGTAGCAAGTTTGAACTGATTCCGATCAAAATTGGATTTTTTTTACATATTTTTAAAGTTGCTCTAAAACCCATGTTTCATGTCTCTACATGGACGTCTTTTTTTACAGATCCGTGGCTATCTTATGTCATGCTATGAATCATTGAAGATGGTCGGACTCGGTTTGGAGTATTTTCCAGTAAGAAATGGTAAAATCAATGAACCTGCTAATGAATCTAAAGGTACAAGCAGTGACTCTTAATGTAACACACTAATAATGCTCCTCCATTACAGTTGTTATTGACTGGGCTGGATTGTGTGAACTTGATAAGATGGTACCACTCACTGATGATAAGACTCCTGTTAATCTTGAATTAACAAAAGGTACATTGTATTTACTAACGTTCTTATTTTTCTGCTTCCATTAAACTATAATTTTTTATGCTTTTTTTCTTGCTCATATATTTAATACTATAAGATGATGTTGGTAAAGAAATCGATGTGTTTGGTAAAATCATCATGAACAAAGCTACACACGAGATTTGTGCAAATATTTGTGGGCATAATGTATCCATTCCTCCATCTTCCTCCTTCCTTCTCTCTGACATATCTAAAATACAATTACTGAAGCGATTCTCTCGTAAGATACATCTCTGTAATTTCACAAGTTAAAGAAACTCATTGAATAGGATATGCTGATGCTAATGGTTATAATATTATTGTCCTTGATCCTCCTTGGGAAAACAGATCAGCTATTAGAGGAGGGAAGTAAGAACCTTTAAATAATGATTAAAAACCTGGATTACAAGTATGCACTATCTTTGTTGTACAGGATTTACATGTACTGTATTATAAAATATTTTTATAGCCACACACATATATTTTTATATCATACCAAGTGGCTTCTTTGATCTTAGAAAGTTACTATAGTATCTTGGTATTATTACATTAAATGTACATATTTCTTCTATGTTAGGTATAAATGGTTGGACAAAGAAGACATCTCCCAGCTTCCTATTCCAGAGCTGATAGCTCCGGGTGGTCTGGTAGCTCTGTGGGTCACTAATAAGAGACAGCTGGTACAATGGACTGTACAGGAATTGCTGCCTAAATGGGGACTAGAGTACATTGGTGAATGGCTCTGGATAAAGGTTGCCAACTAATAATTATTATAATTAACAATTTTCTTTTCGCCATCTCTTCAGGTTACAACTGAAGGTGATTTCGTTTTCGATGTCGACTCTGTACACAAGAAACCTTACGAGTCTCTTATAATTGGAAAGAGACCCTCTCTCCCTGCTGACTCTGATCCTACGCCACCTCCTGCTAAAGCTCAAAGACTAACTGAGTCACATTGTATCCCTCCATCAAACCCTTTAATGCTAAAAGGTACAGAAAAAACCAATAATGTATTTGACAAATCCTAAAATTAAATTAGATTTATCGGGTGACAAGTCAGTTCAAAGTTTGTCTGCAGACTCTGCATCAAGTGTTAAATCAAGATCAGGAGATGAGATCTTAGTAGATAACGTGTCAGTGATCACTGGATCATGCAAACCTCCTTCACAATACTCATTAATGTGTATACCCAGTACTACTCACTCTCAGAAACCATACTTGGGAGGTTAGGAAATAATTCACAGAAAGGATTAATCGAGAGCTCTTGTTCTTTTCTTAAAGATATTTTGCAATTATACGCTGAAAGTAAAGATATGAAATGTCTTGAATTGTTTGCAAGGAATCTCTTACCAGGCTGGACTTCCTGGGGAAATGAAGTAAGATAGACTAGTAGTAGTAAATACTTTAATTGTTTTTGTTTTTCTTGCAAAATAGGTCTTACAGTTTCAACTTTTATTGTAAGCTATATTATCTTTGAAAAGTAAATTTAATTCATGAAAATCTCCTCTGTTGTATGAAAACAATGCAAGATTTTTACAATCATAGAGTGGTCTTATCATGGTCTTATGTAATCATGCTCGATTGGGCGTGGCTCACTGCTGCAAAATGGTCACCTTTTTCTTCCCCTTTATTTTTCTGGCTAGCCTTCTTCTTTCCTCTCCACCCGCCGAGGCTGCATGCTCTGACATTACTGGTAACTGGTATGATAGTCACTCTATTCCAACAGCACAACTTATTTTCAGGATAGAGAAACATAATGGCGCCTACTCCTCGTTTGCTGTCACTTATAATCCGAACTGGGGCACGGGCTCAGTGAGCTATGACTCCTCTTCTTCTATCATTAACATGCTCTTAGATGATGGAGAAAATATTACTGGATCTGTTGCCTCCGACTGCTCTAACATAACGTGGAGCACAGTCCCTGCTGCGTGGATCAAAGTCCCAAAAGTCCATCAAGTCCACGTTGTCTTCATGAATCATCTTGATGTAGGATATGCTGGTTTTGCTGCTGTAATAATCAACAAGTATTTCCAGTCTTACTTTCCTCGTGCCATCCGTCTTGCTGAAGAGATGGAGCTCTATAGACCCGATGAGTCATTCATCTACACCACTCAGCCATGGCTTGTTGACCTCTACCTTGACTGCCCTCCTAACATGACCCTCAATGGCATACAGGTCAAGTGTCCATCTCCTTCTGAAATAGAGTCCTTTGATGCTGCTATAAGAAAAGGGTACATTGCATGGCATGCTGGACCCATGAACATGCAAATTGAGTTCATGAATGAGGCTGTGCTTGAGGCCGGACTATCAATCGCTCAGAGACTCAACAAGAAATACTTGAAGTCTACGACGGTACTCAGTCAGAGAGATGTCCCAGGACTCACAATGTGTTCACTAAAGACTCTTAATAAGTATGGGGTCAAAGCTGTCTCTGTTGGCGTTAATTCAGGGAGTGCTCCACCAGCTGTACCGAAAATATTCTTGTGGAAAGTTGATGGAGAGAATGAAGAGGATGGTGGTGATGGTATGGTTATTGCACTGTGGCATGCTGGGGGGTACCCTAATAATCCTGGGAGAGACTTGGAAGGTGCTAGAGGTATATCCTATCGTGACTGCACACTGGCACCAGGCACTGCTCACATACTTTGCTTTGCATTCCGTACCGACAATACGGGACCTCCTAACTCGCTTGACGAGATTGACCGGTATTATATGATACTAAGAGAAGAGTACCCAGGAGCTGCAGTCTTTGCTTCTACGTTTGATAATTTCACCAATTCTGTCAGTATTGATCACCTACCCGTACTTACTAATAAAGAGATTGGCGATACGTGGATACAAGGCATAGCCTCAGATCCTCTTAAGTCCTCAATGTATCGCTCAATGGCCCTCAGTCTTGATCAGTGTCTCAAAGATGGAGCCTGTGACCTCTCTGATCCTGTCGTTTCAAATGCTACAAGATTTCTTATTAAACTCCCTGAACATACTTGGGGCCTCCCTGGTGTGGAGAATACAGAGGACTGGGCCAATTCAGATTTTGAGAAAGCTCGTACAACTGCAGAATTTATCGCCAATCGGGAGTCTTGGTTTGAGCAGAGAACATTCATTAACCTTACCCTTGAGGCCAGTGAAGGTCACAAACTAAACGAATACCTCACTAGTGGATTGTCTGAGCTTAAACTGACCGATCCTCCTAACTTGTCAGATTACAATGAGATTGATGCATCGAAAGTATTCACTCTTTTCAATGGTAAAGTAGAGATAGGATTTGATAATAGCACAGGTCCTATCACTCACTTGATCTACAGTACATCAAGCAATAAACAGTTGGTTTTTGCTGGTACCAATCAATCATTGGGCCAGTTTACTTACATCACGTACAATGAATCCGACTTTTTCTTTATGCAGTCAAGATATGACTACGCATTTAATGCTGGTTACGATAAGCCAGGTAGTGATGTAGCTGATCCTCTGTCACAGACCTGGTCAACAAAATTGATCGGTCTTTATCAATGCAAGGATAATGAGAATTATTTCCTCACTCATTTGACAATGCTTGATTCAAAGGCTCATGATTATTATGGTGCGCCTGCTGATGTATGGATTAAAGTCAATCTCTCTACTAGTGACTCTTCTCTGTTAAGAATTGATTTTGATCTTGTTTTGGTAAACAAGACCAGCACACGTCTTCCAGAATCGACCATGTTCTCTTTCTACCCCTCTCCTCCAGCAACAGGTGCAGCTGCTACCCGTTGGAAAGCGAGAGTCTTTAAAGTGGACGATAAGTCTTCATTTACTGTTGGCAGCGTTGTCAATAATGGATCTCAGTTCCAGCATGCAGCTCAGAGTGTTCTGCTAACATCATCTTCTTCAATGGGCAGCAGCTCTGGACCTACCATTGCTTTTAATTCAACCGATGTCCCTATAGTGTGTCCAATCATTGATGATGGTCATAGTCCTACTTCGTTCCCCGTTCCGCTGGACTCACTGGTTGATGATAGCGTGATAGGCATTGCCTTCAATATTCATAATAATATATGGAATACCAATTACCCGCTGTATTATCCATTTGTGTCTGGTGATGAGAATTTTAGAGCCAGATTCACTGTTACTTTCCAATAACAATGCATGCTTTTTCTACTGCTTTATTATGCTTCTTTGTGCATGTTAGATCTAATCTTATTCATAGTCTATTATTAATTTTGGGGTGTGACTCACCCACTTTCTTTGGGCTTTGGTTCGAGCTTTGTGTGAAGCACTTCTCTTGTCTGTGAAAGTTAGGAAGCGCCTAGTCACACAAAAGGTACAGGAGCAATGGCCAATATCAAAGTAGCTGTGAGAGCAAGACCTCTTTTGTCTAGGTAAGAATTGTTGCAATTCGAGATCCAAAAATTCAAATTTATATATGTCTCAAAAATAAGAGCAAAGATTGATGTAGATTACGCGAGACTAGATTATCAGATGTTAGCATCAACTGTTGTAAATTATTGACTAATTCTTCTAGTTTCTAATTTTATGCTGTTTGCAAATAAGATATGCTTATACACATAATGCAATTCAATGTATTGTGTATGTGGCACGATTATGAAACTGAAGCATAATACAACTCTGCCTTGAGTCCACGTTTGTTAGATTAGTACAGTTGATCTAATGGTGTCCGTTAGTACATTGATAGCAGTAATGGATTTATAGCTCACTGTCATGTGATCTGCTGGTTTACAGTACTGGTTAGTCACTATTCTAGTTATGTACTATGCAGTGCTGATATAAATATTATGCTCAGTGACCTCCAGTTCTAGTAGTAATTAGCATGTCTGTTGTACTATACTATAATTGCTATGGCTACACTTTGGGTCTATCATATATTACGTGGGGAATTACATGATGTAACATGTGTGAAGAAGTTAGTTTTTATTTCTTTCTCTCTCCCTCTCTCTCTCTCTCTCTCTCTCTCTCTCTCTCTCTCTCTCTCTCTCTCTCTCTCTCTCTCTCTCTCTCTCTCTCTCTCTCTTTCTTCTAGAGAGCTCGAGTCTCAGAGTCCTATTGTGTTAGATATAAAAGGACAGTCGACTATTCTTTTTAAAGTACTGTTATATTTCTCTCTCTTTTTAATTTTTCTCTCTGCCGTCATATTTTATTTCTTTCCCAGAGTGAGGCAGCTGTAGCTGTGGGTGAAATGAGGGATGCCTCTAAAGAATTTATATACGATCACTCCTATTGGTCCGTTAGTTCTGATGACTCTCACTTCGCCTCTCAGGAACAAGTTAGCCTCTATAACAATAGTTTACATAGTGCCTGGTCGAGCCTGCCCACATGAATCAACACTCTTCCATTTGACCTTTTCAGATAATGTGATTATAGAATTATCCTATCATAATATCTTATAGCAATAATACATAACAATTAGTAATAATTGTAGTTATGATAGCAGATAATATAGAGTAATGGCTACTTTTTTTATCTCCCCTAATATCAAATTCTTTATCATCCTTCTCCTGTTTTTTTTTGCATAAGATATTCTCAGATCTTGGCCACCATATCTTGAACTCAGCCTTTGAAGGCTACAACGGCTGCATATTTGCATATGGGCAGACAGGGAGTGGAAAGACTTACACAATGATGGGAAATGAGGTACTAAAGAGATCCTTTTAATACTTCTTTATTTTTTCAAAAATATTCCTAGCAATCTCCTGGCCTCATACCAAGAATTTGTGATGTGAGTGAGAGATTATACTGTCATTTATTTATTTATTTATTTTTAATATTTTCCCTCTTTTTTTATTACTCATCTCTCTCTCGTGTTGTTTTTTTTATCCCACATCACAGGGGCTATTCAAAGGAATGAAGAAGAACCCCAACCAAGTATCTTATAAAGTAGAAGTCAGGTATGCCACACACTGTGTGTGGGGACTCTCTTTCATAAACACACAAACACACTTTTACCTTATAAGTGCATATAAACACACTCCACTTTCATAAAGTGTATGCGTGTGTGCACTGTATTATTGAAATGAATAACAATAATTGTAATTTGTATCTGCTTACTCAAATGTATATACATATGTCGGACATAACTATTAAAATTAGCAATAACATGTGAGAAGCATGTGTGTCATATGCATTACGTGATAATGTGATTCATATTCGTATGATGTTGATGCAATATCCTCATGTAAACTTTTAAGTAACACATGTAGCCATTCATGGAATTGTACACTTGTGTATGTTTGTTCTATGTGTATAATGCACTGCTTATATGGGTTGCATGGTTTATACAGTGTAGCATATCTTGTATATTTTACGTCTCTCTCTCTCTTGGTGTGTAGTTATATGGAGATTTACAATGAGAAAGTGAGAGACTTGTTGAAAATGTCGGTTCCTAGTTCGAATTCGCCTCAACACAATCTTAAAGTTAGAGAACATCCAAAAGAAGGACCCTACGTTGAAAGTAAGAGAGAGAGGGAGGAAGAGAGAGAGAGAGGGAGAGAGAGAGAGATGGAGAGAGAGGGAGAGAGTGAGAGAGAGAAGGAAAGAATAGCCCATAATATTTAGCGAGTCTTATAGACTATTTGTGGTATAAACTGCTAATTGTCATTAATTTTTTCACTAGATCTGAGCAGGCATCAAGTCTCTGACTACCAAGCTATAGAAGAACTAATATCCATTGGAAACAGTTTCAGGTACTAGGCTACTGCATAAGTATGAATGGAGAGAGATGGTATATTTCAAAAAACCATTATACGCATGTACTGCATGTGTACGTGTATGTTGTCATTTGGGACAATGAGTGATTATGATCATTGCATGGGAGTAGTATCAAAAGTGAATGCCCTGTGATGCATTTTAACCGAATTATTGTTGTATTGTTATTTGAATTTAGAGTTACAGCTGCTACCAAGATGAATGATGTGAGCAGTCGCTCGCATGCCATCTTTACCATCACTTTTATGCAAGTGAGCAAATTAGGACACATTTTATAATGAGTATTATTATTATTATCATTGAATAGGCAAAATATTCACATGACATACCCAGTGAAACCGTCAGTAAAATTCACCTGGTGGATTTAGCTGGAAGGTGAGAGCTTCTCTTTCTCATATGTTATAAATTGTTTTCTCTTTTTTTCTTTTCTCGTTTTGTACAGCGAGAGAGCTAGTCAAACAGGTGCTGAGGGCCAGAGATTGAAAGAAGGAGGGAACATAAACAAGTCGCTGGTATGTCTGGGTAATGTCATTCAAGCCTTAGGTATGTTCACAGTCTGAGCTATTACACCTTTCACTTATTAATGAATGCAACGATACATTGTGTAATGATGATCACTACATTGGCTCATAGCAATACAAGTATTGGCAGCTGGAAAAATACAAAAAATATACATACTTCCTTTGTTGTTGGCTTGTTGAGCTCTTTGTTCATCAGATACAACAATAGTAGATCTTGTATACACTGATGCTCAATATGTAGATATTATAGCATTCTTTATTCATTGTGTTACTTAATTAATGTACTAATCACCCCCAGCTGCTAATTATAATTAGTGCGGTAATTATTTGATTTCCCCCTCTAGCCGAAGCTTCCTCAAGCTCAAAGAAGAAGAATCGTTTCATACCGTACAGGGACTCTACACTGACCTGGCTACTCAAAGACAGTCTGGGAGGGAATTCAAAAACAATTATGATAGCAAGTAAGAAAAAACATACTCATGTATATAATGTACATGTATATGTATGTACAGAATTTGTTGTATTGTGATGAATATTTCCATTATGTTTATTGCAGCTGTGTCACCTTGTCAATACAGTTATGCTGAGACGCTTAGTACATTGAGATACGCCAGCAGAGCCAAGAACATTGTCAATAAGCCGAAAATAAATGAAGTATAAGAATCCTAATCTACACTTTAATGATAGATAAACTTTATACTTTGTGATTTATTCCTATATGCAATTGCGTTATGTTATAGGATGAAAATGTCAAACTGATTAGAGAGTTACGAGAAGAAATCAAGCGCTTAATGGGCATCATTTCAAACACAGTATGTACATTAAAGTACTCACTATCTTAACCCCATTACCTATAGGACGTGGAGAGCACACTACATTTAGCAGTGGATTTACATAACAAAGAGGAAAAGGTACATCTAGCTAATACAATTACTTCACTATACTGTGTCAATTCCAACCACCAATAGATCCAATCCCTTACAAGAAGCTGGGCAGGGAAATGGGGAGACATTCAAAAGATTATTGAAGTAATAATTACAGCTGCACGAGTAGGTTTGAGATGTACTGTATGTCACTACAGGAGCGTGATCTAGCACTGAGAAGTGAAGGAGTGAAAATGACAGTTGCTTCTGAGCAGCCTCACTTGCTGGGGGTGGATGAAGATCGGTTTGGTGCCGGGGTAGTGCTCTACTATCTAAAAGTATGAACTGTTAATATGTAATGACTACTATATTATTATAATGCATGTGTGGTTATTTCAGAGTGGTGACACTACTATTGGACATGTTGATGCCCCCATTGAGAATGATATCAGTAAGTAATGGTATTTTCATCAAAAATGACTCAGAGAGAATTCTCCATTTTTATAATTTTATCTGATGCATATACATGTTCTTATGCTGTGTAGCAAGTTTGAGCTAATTCCAATCAAATTAGAATTTTTTACAAATTTTTTAAGTTGCTCCAAAATCAGGCCAAAGTCCCTGTACTATAGTACAGGGATTTTAGCCAAATTTTGCCAAAAATTAAAAGGAGAGAATTCTCCATTTTTATAATTGTTTTTGATATGTATACATGTTTTTATGTTGCATAGAAAGTTTGAGCTGATTCAGATCAAAATTAAATTTTTTACGAATTTTTAAGTTGTTCTAAAATTATTGTGTAGCCTCAACTGTTTGTAGATATTTGTTGTCTATTTGTAGCTTCTTTTTATCAACCTCTCTCTCTCTTTTAGGTTTTAAATCTGAGAGTATAGCTAATTTTCATTGCAAGATTACACTGCTGGATTATGGAGAGTCTGTCTACCTTCACAAACTTGAGGGCCTATCTTTTGTCAATCAAATACCAGTCGAACAGGATGAGCCTGTAAAACTGTCACACAGTAAGCAATGCACTATTTAATAAAAGATTATAATAATATTCTGCTATTACCATGCATGTAGCTTTGACTGTCAATATGCCTAATTAGGACTATTATCAATATTGATTATTTTTCGCTATAGGTGATACATTGAAGCTGGGCAGTAATACTTATCTTAGATTTAATAATCCTCAGGAAGCTATGAAACTTAAAGAAGAAGCATCACCAATGGTGAGATCACATATTGTATTGAGTATTACAACCAAGATGATTCTTACATACTTCATTGACCATATACCACTACTCTATCACTAATAACTCATTTTGTGCTTTTAGGGAACAAATAACAACACTTCCAATGGCTCATTTGCTTCAGCTGTCTGGAGGTAATTTGTGTATCATTGTGTATTTTAACACGCCCTCTCTCTTTTCCAGCCCATTAATGAACACTTCTTCAAACTCACTGATACAGACACTTGAGCAAGAAAGGTAGCAATAAAAATATCAATCATGTACATGTACATGTATAATGTACTGAG